>NW_010304287.1:97633-97840 GCF_000700745.2 Antrostomus carolinensis | reverse complement strand
ATGGAGTGGTTCATCTTGAGTGCGCTCACACGGCCTGTGCAGGACAAAGAGGGAATCAGGCCCAGCCAGCATGGGTTCATGAAAGTCAGGTCCTGCTTGACCAACCTGATCTCCTTCTATGATCAGATGACCTGCCTAGTGGATGAGGGTAAGGCTGTGGATGTTGTCTACCTGGACTTTAGCAAGGCCTTTGACCCTGTCTCCCAC
>NW_010304287.1:81174-97440 GCF_000700745.2 Antrostomus carolinensis | reverse complement strand
AGTTTTGATCAATGTGCGGCAACCAACTGTATGAGGTCCAACAAGGCCAAGTGACAGGTCCTGCACTTGGGTCACAAGTACTACATGCAACGTTACAGGCTTGAGGAGGAGTGGCTGGAAAATTGCCCGGGAGAAAAGGACCTGGGGGTGTTGGTCAACAGCCGGCTGAACATGAGCCAGCAGTGTGCCCAGGTGGCCAAGAAGGCCAACAGCATCCTGGCCTGTATCAGAAACAGTGTGGCCAGCAGGAGTAGGGAAGTGATTGTGCCCCTGTACTCGGCACTGGTGAGTACACCTCGAGTACTGTGTTCAGTTTTGGGCCCCTCACTACAAGAAAGACATTGAGGTGCTGGAGCCTGTGCAAAGGACAATGAAGCTGGTTAAAGACCTGGAGAACAAGTCTTATGAGGAGTGGCTGAAGGAACTGGGATTGTTTAGTCTGAAGAAGAGGAGGTTGGGGTGAGACCTTATTGCTCTCTACAACCACCTGAAAGGAGGTTGTAGTGAGGTGGGTGTTGGTGTCTTCTCCCAAATAACAAGTGATAGGACAAAAGGGAACAGCCTTATGTTGTGTCAGCGGAGGATATTAGGAAAAAATTCTTCACTGAAAGGGTTGTCAAGTATTGGAACAGGCTGCCCAGGGAAGTGGTGGAGTCACCATCCCTGGAGGTATTTAAAGGATGTGAAGATGTGGTACTTGGGGACATGCTTTAGTGGTGAACTTGACAATGCTAGGTTTACAGTGGGACTAGATGATTGTAATGGTCTTTTCCAACCAAACTATTCTATGATTCTATGATCTCCAGGTAATTTCCTCAGCTATTGCAATTACTTAATGCTTAAGGCTGTTTCAAGTTATTCTCTCTGTGACACAGAAGTATGTAGAGTTGGCCGGAGTCATGAGGTGTGAATGCATGGAGGGGGGGTGTTTGTGTGGCTTAGGAAGGAGCTAGCCAGTGACACAGATTTTCCATCACCAAGCAGAGCATGCACTGCACTGGAATGTGGTCATAGACATATGCATCCTTTTGTATCCTAGATTAAGTCTTCCATGTGACCTCACATTTCTTTGTTGTAGTTTGTCTGCCATGGCTTAGTGCTTTTGTTTAAATAGCTTTACAGTCTTCTGAAAGATGCACAGTTTAGTCCTGAGAAGTGATTAGAACAGTTTTCCTTTCTGACCTGCTGACTCCTTCCACTCTCTTTGCCCTTCGTTATCCCCTGTGTGCTGTCTGTTACTTCTGCTATGATCCACATACTAGTTTTGCCCATCTTCCCCTTCTCCCCAAACTCTCCCCACAGTCTGCACTGTCAGCTCCCTCAGCACCACCTCCATACCTTTGTTATCTGTAACTGGCAGAAGGGAATGACTCTGCCAACTTTAACCTTGCTGGAGAGCTTTTAAATTTACTGCTTCTTTCATACACCTCTCACCTTCAATGTTGGAATTTTGCTCATGTTTTACTTTTTGTTGTCTCTGTCACTTCTTTTCAAAATAAGAAGTCAGACTTCATTCCTCTTTCTTTGTAAGTATTGCATGCCATGGCCCATCACTGAGTAGAACTGTCAGTAAGTCCTATACTGCAGAGCAAATAGCACTGTTGTTCTGTTTATCTCCATAAATTCTACAAAAGTCTCAATGGAATGCCCTTCTGCAGGAAGTCTCTGCTATGATCATGAGCACTGAGGCACATCCACCATAAAGTGCATCCACAGTTCCCTGACCTGTTGTCTTCTGACAAAAGACATGCTTTCCTTGGGTTTCTGCTTTGAGGGAGGTTGACCTGCTCTTGCTATCCTTTGGGAGTTCAAGAAATAAAAGAGAACCCATTTTCCTTGGTACTCTTTGAAGTTATAGTACAAGTAGAATAGGAGTACAGAAGCTGGTTTAAGGGAATTGTAGTAAGGAAAAGGAGTGTTACTGATGTTATTCGTGCTGTTGACTTTAGCATAACATAGGGACTCAGCACCTTTGTGGATATTCAAGGTGGTTTTCTCAGTTTCTTACACTGTTTCATAATTTTTTTCATTTTATTTTTTCACATTTAAATGTTGAGTATAAATTAAACAATACAGCTATAAAAGGCATGTTCATTTGTATATTTATAGTTTAAAAGCTAGAAAGTGAATCTATGTAACATTAAGGTATCCATAGTCCCTGAAACTATGTCCTACAGAATATGTAATGTGACTTTTTTTTTCTTTCTGTAGGTTGCTGCTGAGAACAGTGCAGGTGTTGGAGTATTTAGTGAGCCTTTTCTTTTTCAGACTGCAGAAAGTGGTAATTTCAATAAAGCTGCTAATTATTTTAATTAAAGCTGCTCTAATTTGCTCAAATAAAATATCTGTGACACGTTTTTTTTACTTGTACAAATCCTAATGCATTTAGAACAAAATCCTGATTCTTTCATTATTCTCTCATTCAGTGGAAAACATGCATTTTGTCCTATTTACTAGTAGCAGCATTTAGGGTGTGCATATATGGGGGTTTCTCATATGCAAAGTCTGTTTCTGTTGGGGTTTTCCTATGCAACTTTCTAGGTAGGCTACTTTCAGAAAGCAAGGTCACAGGAGAGCAGAGCTACCTATCAAGTGGACTCATCTGCTGTTGCTTGCAGCAGTACTAGGAGACAGACTTTGTTTGCATTGCCTACTTATGCCAAGCCATATTTGTATAGTGCTGGACCTAAGTTCCTTCTCTATGAAGTTCAAAATGTATTTTACTAACTTTTTATTTCTTAATTCTGAAGAAAAAAAATTACAATACATGTCTGAAATTAAAATTTGACTTGATGGTTTTGGAGATTAAAAAATGATAATTATAGTCTACTTTTGCATAATCTTTATTAATTTAGGTTTGTAGTCTTGCTCACACTCCGGGAGCAGTTGAGCCTTGGCTGAAGAGCTAACACCAGGACAGTTAGTTGGGATGAACAAGTCTTACTGGAATATAAAATTTGTGCTGCTGTGGCAGTGGCCATCCCTCTGTGTTTAGGACTCCTTGTTGGTTTCTGCAGCTGTGCAAAATAGAGAGTGCCAAATCTCAGTTAATGGCAGAAAGTCACCACTCTGCATCAGACTTCTGGGATAGTGCAATGAAACCAAACATGAAAAGGGGTAGTAAACTTGCCATGCGGAGCTATGCAAAATAATTGTTGATAACTATTCTTTGTATGTTATTGCTGGTAGAAAACTATTTCCTTAAGCTTTGTTTACTGATGTTTGACAGAGCCATCAGTGTTTCTCCATGTGAGAACATTAGCTTTTTACTTTTTGATACGTTTCTGCTTACATGTTTACTAAAGTTAAGGTCCTTTATTATAAATGCAATTAGAAGGTTTCTTCAAAATCTAGGTGTCACTGATACTACATTTATGCTTTTACCTTCTGAACTTCCTTTGTTTCTAACTCTTGCTTTAATGGTTAAAGAAACCCCATCTTTATCAACATGAAGAGGTACAGTTTAAAGTAGGGAAGATATAATTATTTAAATATAAAGGCTGTCGTCTTGGAGTAGAGAGAAGAGGATGAAAGCTATTCAAAAGATTCAGCAGGGCCTAAGCAAGAGCTGAATATGAGGCTTGGAGGAGCTCTCAATTCACCTGTGGAAGATGTGTCATTGTGGATAGTTGTGCATTTTTAAGGCAGCATAACACTTTTCTCCTTAGTTCTAAGGCCAGCTATTGCAGGAACTGCTACTGACCATGACATGCACACAGGACTGAGAGAGAGCCACAGTGCTCTAATTCACAGGAAAGTTCAGATAGCATATAAAATATCATTTAGATGCTGCAACCCATTCCTTTGTGCTGTGATTAATACAGATGCTCTGACAAAAGGCCCCAGAAACTAATACAAAGAACACCATTTCTGCAGTAATAGTGAATAATCAAATCAAACTGAGCTCTTTAAAGCTGCCAAAAATCTATATCCAGCTGAAAAGATGTCATGGGTAAAGTGAAATGAAACACTCAGTGCTGTCATATGCTCTTAATACAATAAATATAAATGGCCAAAAATTTACTACTTCTTACACAGTAGCTGAGTTGCTTCTAGGAAGAATATTTTTAAGTTGACCAAACCAATTACTTTATTATTATGAGACCAAAATAATTACATTTCTCACTTAAACTAGACTGGAAAAGCTGGTTGATATGCAACCAGCTACTTTACATGTGTTTGTGAATGGTTGTTATTTATTTGCTTCAGGGTTTGGAAGCTAGAAATGGCATTACAAAAAGAAATGGGAATTTTTATTTTTTTTTTCCAGTGCTGAGGAGAAAAGTATGTCTCACTGCTTTTGTTTGTTTTGTTTTCAAGCTCCAGGTAAAGTAGTGAATCTCACAGTTGAAGCCTTAAATTATTCAGCTGTAAATCTGATCTGGTTTCTTCCTCGGCAACCAAATGGAAAGATAACTAGTTTCAAGATTAGTGTGAAACATGCAAGAAGTGGAATTGTAGTGAAAGATGTCTTGGTTAAAGTAGAGGACCTTCTGTCTGGGAGGTTACCAGAATGTAATGTAAGTGCTATAAACCTTTTAAATTAGAAGTAGACTCAAGCCACAGAATATAGTTTTACATTTGAATTTTGAAACATAAAAAATTTGGAGACCTACTTTTCAGAACAATCTCAAATATTTTACAAACTTAAGTCTAAGGCAGGATATAGTGGTTGAAGAAAAATCTTTCTGTCCAAAATAGTTTAAATGGAATACTTTTCCTTGAAAAGCTCAATTTAATTAAAGTAAAAATGTTAAGAAAGGGTCAATTTGATATCCTTTTAGCAGAAAATAATGAAATAGATAATTTTGAATTTTTTTCAGCTTTCAATTTTTTATTTTTGTTTTTTACAGAATTCAATTAGAAAATGCAAGAATGGTGGGGTTTTTTTGGTCAAGGCAGACATATAGTAATGTTTCTACCTTATTTTTATACGTAGTATGATAATGCTTTTTATATTTCAAATGTATTCTTTATTCTGTGTATCACATTTGAACATTATTTAAATACTTTTCATAACAAAATAAAAAGACCCACGGTTAACAGTGGTTTGTAAAAAAAATGTTTATAGCCTGAGCTGTTCTTAAAATAAGCATTCATAGAAAAGTTTCTGAACTTTGAATACTCATTGAATTCAGACCTGTAACCAATGTATACCTTTCAGAATTTCTTGAAGAAAATTATCTTTTCCAGTGTTTATTCTCCTTTTCCTCTTTATTCTAAGCAGAGTGCCGTGATTACTTAGATGTCAAGTTGCCTAATGGGTTTTTTTCCCTCTTTTTTTCTTTTTTTTTTTTTTTCTTTTTTTTTCTTTTTTTTTCTCCAGGATAATAGATTTAGTACTTTAATGAAAATTGCAGTTTTAAATGATAAAAATTATCAGGCCTTTGGTTTCAGATTTTATTTAGAAGATCATCTTAGGTATTGTGAAGGTTCCCAACATCAGACTGATTTAATTCTGCACTGAGAAGAGAGACTGCCACCTACTGAATCACAAGCATTGGTTATTGTAATATCTAGCAGTTTTTTGGAGGTGTCTCCTGACAGTATGGATTAGGAAACCCCTGTCTAGTTTTACCCATTATATATTGGTATATGTATGCTATATATGTATATATACATACATGTAACATGTATCTGATGTAGAAAGACCTTACTAGGGGTCTTATTTTTAAGAGAGATTGAATGCTGAAAATGGAATCTGTGAATAATTAAATGAAGCCTACTGAGTCGCTTCTGTTCAGTCAGGTTTGAGAACTTTTGGGATAAGGCAAGAAACTATAATGCTGTCACTAACAGGATGTACTAGCAATGTCAACTAATGAAATGACAACCTAAATTTGGAGATTGCAGTATAAAAAGGAGAACTAACTTTCGGTGATTTTGTTTCAAAGGTGATCTGCCTTTTTTGATCTGTATATAGTTGCAATTATAGGTTATAGATCCAGCTTATCATATGTCATATTTTGTCTTTATAGGATAACAGTGAGTCATTTTTGTGGAGTACTACCACTCCTTCAACTACTTTTGGCAAATCCACAATTCCTTCACGGACTACAGTTACACCAAGTACAGAAGCAGCGAGTCAAATGAGCTCTGTTTGGAATGAACCAATTAGTTTTGTTATAACAAACCTTAGGCCATATACAACCTATCTTTTTGAAGTCTCTGCAGTTACCACAGAAGCAGGTTACATTGACAGTGCAATTGTCCGGACACCAGAATCAGGTATATACTGCTGTCAAATGGAAATTAAGTTCTCAGAGTTATTTGAGAACTTCAAAATATCAGTTTGAAGTTATGTTGCCAGATACTTCACTCTGAATGTGTCTTCATCTGTGTCATACTCTTGTACTTACGTGATTACTTAATTTTACCTGATGGAATCAACTGGAAATGTATATAACTTCATGTGTCTAATAAGGTACAATGAGTGGGAGTTCAGTAATTATTAAAAGTCAAAGATACCAAAGTGTGCTCAGGACAGATCAAATTTTATGAAAAACTGAGGTTAATTTAATAACAGCGATTAATACCACAATGGAAGGAGAATTAATAATACAGATAAACAGAAAACATGTCAGCCATGATATTCAGAAAGTATGTGTATTGTATACATAGCAATGCACTTACAGTTTCTTTGTCATTGTGGAAAAATAACCAGTATAAAGAAAACTTGGGTCCCATGGTTCCTCAGTCTGGACCCATTGCAGAAAGTTGTTGAGTGCTGAAGAAATTTTTAAACATTAGGAAAGTTGATTTTGGATTGCATGCAATGCACTGAGAAGTTAACATTGGAAATTAAGATTGTCCAGGAGCAGGAGTTTATAATGGCTTAGGTAGGCAGTGGGCAACATTATTAATAGAGCCATACCAAAAAGGTGTTCTAGATGAATGTTATTCTGGCTTTCTGTTTGCCAGTAGCTAATTCTTTTGCCAGACACCATTTGATATTACTGTGTTCCCCTTTCATACATCCAGAATTCATAGCACTGTTTAGATTAAAAGAAATTTATTTGTCTCCTAGCACTGTTGGAATTGCAAAATATCCTTAGTTTGCTGTTCTTTCTAGGGCTAATTAAGTTTTGAATAGTTTCTGTTCTAACAATATCAGAGCTAATTTCCAGTTTATATTTCACTCTGTTACCATCCTAGGATAGGTGCACTGGTAATAAGAAAACCCTGACAAATGATGAAAAACTTGTGCAGTGGGGTTTAGTTCTGCCAAATACACAGAAAGATGTCATCTGTTTGAAAGACATGATCTTCCTTGCCTACCTGAAACCTGTACAGCCAGGGTTTATCCATTAAAGCATGGTCTGGGAAAAGGGAGGTTGGCTTACTGGTCAGTGTGAGTGGATGTGTGGTGTGCTCAGAGCCCACCAGCACACCCGCAGTCAACCCTCATGACCCAAACCTCAGTAAGTCCTTCCTCTTAATAGCACACTGACACACTCAAGCTTCTGGATCCACCTCTATTAGATCTTCATCTTATGAGCATTCAGGTGCTTGTTAAGGTGCTCCCATGCGAGTACTGCATGTTTTGGAGGCTGGCAATTATGCTGGTTGGTTATTTCTTAGGAAGGCATGATGAATTAGTAGCCTTTTTGCCTCATATTATTTTTATTTTCTTACCTTTCATTTCCTTCAGCGGGAAAGAATTTTTTACATGCTAAAGTTTGTATTGATCTATATAGGCTATCCGGTAAAATGATGATTTAGGAATGTTTTGCAATAATTGTAACACCTCCTCCCCCCAATATCAAGCACCATCATCCAGTCACTCTGTAATTACTGAAATCCACTTCCCTTATCCAGATGTCTTGTTTCCTGTAAGAATCTCTTTAGTGTCATGCTAGCCACCCCCTCCAAGTTGCCAGTTTCTCTTATGGACAAGACCTCACATTTCAGCCCTCCACTGGGGTGTCTGAAATGAGAACTGGGGGAGAGGAATTGAGAGATTACAATTTGTGATAGCAGGTGGGAAGATGGAGAATGTATTTATTTCAAATACCACTTTCCTGCTCACACAGGAGAATGACAGAGTGTTGTTGTCATGCCCATCTGGCCATACAGATGAAGAAGATATATGTCCCTACTGTACAGCTCATTGATGTTCCACTTTAAAATGCTAAAAATTATTTTTGTCCCTTCCAACCAGAACTTTCTGAGCTGTACTGAAGCTCTCCTGCTTTCCTAACAAAGATGATACCTTTTTTGCTTTGATTTTTGAAAGAGGCTACTTCTTTAAAGTATTCTAAAATTCTTCATTATAAATATTTTTTGAAAACTCAGCATGCAAACATTTCCTTTGCTGGGATGGCTGTCAAGGGGAGGGTACTTCTGCAAAGAGAAAAATATTTGAACCTTAAAAAAAAAGTGGACTCTTAAAATGATACTTCAGAATACAGACCAATCTGTAGCATACCTTTCAGGAATGACAGTATTTTTTATTTCTTTCATTTGTACATTAGTTTTTACAAAAGACAATAGTACTTTTTAAGAGTAGTATGTTAGTTAACTTGCATATTTGTTTACAGGATCAGTCTATATATCCATACTGGCTTAAATCTCACATATGACATATTAAGACCTGATTTTGTAGAAATTTATATCAAGCAGTTTGCATAAGTTTACTTCTGTATGCAACATTTTTGAAAATCAAGTTTGTTTTTACTCTATATGGGTATAAAAAAATCCCACCTCCTTCAGTTGTCTTTGGATTCAGATTTTCATCTCAATAGTAATCTCTCATTAACTTATCAATACAGTAGGGCATACTTTAGAAAGGACAGGGATCGGATTCCATAATCACTTGAGTATGGGATTTATCTAATTTATGTGAATAGTTTCGTGAAAAAAGAAAATTACTCAAGTATGCAATGTTTTTGCAAGTATAATTGGTTCCAGGTTTACCTTTTTGGATGGTAATGTTTATCTTTAGTGCTCTCAGAAATCTTCAATATGATGTATTTTCCATATGAAAAAAGAACCTGTTTAAGGAAGAAAAACATACCCAATATGAGCTCTGTTGCTAAGCATCACAATCATATTTGAGCATCTTTTGTATGTAATCTAAATCACTATGAAGTCCATGCTAAACTTGGTAAAATCCCTACCACCTTTGTCTTTCAAGATTATTCGTATACTATCAGCTCTTTTGATACCTTTTGCAAGCATTACCTTAAAAAAGAAATGAAATAAAAATAAGTCATTTTCATGAGATGTGCTTTTAATGTATCTTTCCTTCAGAGTATTTAATGTTCATGTTCAAAATTAATTATCTGATATGTGGTTATTGGAAATGCTAATGGAAATTATTTTATATTCAAAGACTTTTTCCAATATTGTTTAAGTTCCAGAAGATCCACCACAAAATTTTGCCAAGAGCAACATTACAGCAAAGTCTTTCTCAGTGATTTGGGACCCACCAACCACAGTAACAGGAAAATTTAGTTACAGAGTTGAGCTGTATGGACCAACTGGTAAGTCTGAATGGATGTTTCTATTCCTTTTTTATTTTTATGATTTTTTTCCTTGCACTTGCATTCTTAGTGTCCCTGCCAATCAAGAATGAATATTTGAAAGCAGTGCTATGTATCCTTTTCACTATTGGACTTCTAAATAGTTTATATATCACTTTTAAGGGAAAAGTCTGCCCATCATGAGGAAGAATACACAATGAAATTAACATTAGATATTCTTAATGGAGGAAACCAGCTTTCCTTACTCTTAGAGAGATGACAGGCTAAGCTCGCAGCTGAATTAGGGTGCTTATCTTTCCAAAAACATTCTGTACCTTACCTTCACTCTTTGCTTTTTCTGTTAAAAGATTTCTGGAGGATTTTAATCCCTGTATAGTATACAATCAACTGTATGAGTACATTTTGGTGGGTTTGTAATTTCTTTTACTCAGACACGTATGTTTAAAGAAGTTACATAGCTGCACGTAATTAAGTAAGTAGTAAATGAACTGTGTATTAATGTGTTTTATGTGATCACACAGGAAAACAATAGAAATTAGTTTCTAAACAAAAAATCTCCACCTCTTAATACCCATATCTTCCTGAGGTGGTTTGGATGGGGGGATTTTTCAGGCATTCAGTGTTCTTTCCAATGAGGTTGATGCCAATTAGCTTTTCCACGGGTAAATTTGGCTTTTCATTGTTCATCATCCAGAACAGTAGCTATATTTAGTATAAGAAAATAATGGACTGGTTTCATTTTTGATCTAGAATCTCTTCATTTTTCATTCCAGGTCATATTCTGGATAACAGTACAAAAGATCTTAAGTTTGTATTTAGTAACCTTGTGCCGTTTACAACATACAATGTGTACGTTGGTGCTGAGACAAGTGCTGGGGTGGGGCCAAAGACTAACCTTACAGTTTTCACTCCTGCAGATGGTAAGTAAGCATAAAGAATTGAAGTAAATGGGCTGCACATGATAACTGGTTTCAGTTTTCCCTTCAAAGCCTTTTAGGCACTTTGCAAAGGAAAAAGTGAATGTATTATAAGAGTCTTACGAGAGGGTTAATAAGCTAATGAAATAAATTAGCTGAAAATTTATCATGTAGATTTATTTCTCCATTTTTTTCGAGTTCATACATTCTCACTAAATTTGCTTGCTATAAGAAGCCTTCAGAGATTGTGAAAGAACCGTAGTTTCTGCCTGAATGAAAGTAGTCATTTTTAGATACAGTAATTAATTTGCAGGTGCCCCCTTTATCCGTTAGATGGCAGCAAGTGGAAGAGAAAGAACAGCGCAGGATTTCCCCAGCCCATCCCCGACTGGTTTGTTCAGCCCCCAATGTTTCTTATTTAAAATCTCATTTGACTAATTTCACCAAATCCAAGGTTCCATGCCAGTTTCCAATGGAGCCAACTTTAGGAGGGACCATAGCTCCAAGGCAGACCCAGTATCGAGATCTGGTCCTGGGGCAATCAAGTGGCTGCTTCTGTCCCAGAGCCATCTACTCTGTTATGTGGGATTTTGGCACCCAATAGCCCGCTCATGGGATGGGAGTCCTTTGCTCAATAGAGATGCAGTTTTATCTTACACGTGTGTGAGATTGTGCAGGATTTTTGGTCTACATCTGAGGATGCAACCAGAAAAATTTGAAAGTCAGTGTGTAATAGGCAGGCACGATTTCAAGACGGGTTTTTTTGTGTTATGTTTGTGCCACACAGCACAAATTAAGCAAATCTCTTGATCAGTGATTGCTGCAATGCTTGCTGTCAAGGTGTAAGAGCAAGAGGAACACCTATCCTTATCAGAGACAATTTCCAGAGATGACCTGCCTCAGTATAGCCACGGTCATCCTCTGTCTAAACTCCCTGTTAGAAGCCAAAGGGGTTTTGGTACAGTTTTTTGTTTGGTGGGGCTTTTTTTGGTTAGTTGGTTGGTTTGGTTTGGTTTTGTGGGTTTTTTGTTGTTTTGGGGTTTTTTTAAGTGACATAGAACATCTTATTTTACCATCGAATCTACAAACCTTTATTATGCAAGTAATTTCAAGTTTGTCTTCTACTGTGCCATATTAGGAATTTTTTTTTATTAATATGAATGTTTCTGATCTCTGGCAGTGCTATATGAAGTACAGTATCATTATTACTGCATAGTTAAAGGAGAAATTGAACCAAAACTTGCTATAAAAGTGAAATGAACAACATGTATCACATTATTTTTTTCCCCAGATTTTTGCCTCACTCTTCTGTGGCTTTGATAAATTTAGAATTAAGCTTTCATTTTCAATATATTCGAGGTTACATACAGAAAGTTAGCAGAGGTTTGCTTGCTTCTAGTGCACTGACTTCAGTGGAGTTATTGGGATTTACATAATTTTAGGATCTGACCAGACTCATACATATATGTCAAAAAATCTGTAAATTGTTTGCTAAAAAAACCCTCACCTGAAGTAACTCTCTACCTGCGCAGGAGCAACTGAAAAGATAAGGATAGGAAATTTTACTAAATGCACACAGTGCTGATAAAGCTTATAATAATCAGAGATGTTTAATTAAATCAAGTTTCTTCTTGAATATTTAGTACCAGGTGCTGTATCAGATTTACATCTATCAGAAGTGGAAGCCACATATATAAAAATTGTTTGGAGGAAGCCACAACAACCAAATGGAATCATTACCCAATACAGAGTTAAAGTACATGTGCAGGAAACAGAGGTGACTCTGGAAAACACTATTCTTGAAGGAAAAAATAAGGTATTTAATTGTGGGGTGGGGTTTTTTGATATTTTTTAATCCTTACTAGATTAAATTTGCTTCTCTGCTTTATCTGTTAAGTACAGCATGTGGAATTAGCCACTACAGATGAGTTGTCAATGCTTTTAAAAGTCACCTTTCTCACCTCACCCTCTTTTCTCTGGCTGAATTTTAAAGGCATTCTAATAATGCTGCTTCCACAACATGAAAACAAGAAATAATTCTAGTGGAATGATCCAGACTTTCTTAGCTACTGAAAGCAGGAAGCCATAGCCCACAGCCATCCTTTCTAGCCTTTGAGTTATTGGCAGCATAGGGTAACAGTACAATTACAGATGTAGGTGCCTACATCTATACATAACCCGTCAAGCAAACTCCTGGAAGATTTGGGTACGAATCACATGGAGAAGGGGAATTCAACATAAGTCTCCCAAGGCTGATCAAGTGATCTGCTTGCAGGGCAAACACCCGTAGACTTTCTGCCCCCATTTGTGTCCTTGAATTTACATGTCTGATATTATATGCTGAACTACACGCTATGATTGTATATTTAGGATATCTCTGCACATCTACGGGATCAAGTCTTTTCAGGGACGTATGCTGTGAGTCACTCTTAGCCCCTGGATTTTGGGTGCTGATGTGCTCTATGTGCTTAGATGGGGCAGTGCAGAACTGTAGATCCCTAGAAAACGTGTGGTCTCTGCGGTAGGGCTTTTTGGTCTTGCTTTTTTACTTTTGAACATAGGGGCCCGAAGTTTGCATAATTCCCTTTTTATTTTTTTTTTTAGACAATTATGACTTTTTCTGGATATGACCCAGAATCTAAGTTTTTGATGTAGAGCTCAATGAAGGATTTTGCTTTCAAGTTGAATGGTATACATTAAATAGAGCCTTGGAGCCAAACATTAAATAATGAGTAAGGGGGTAAAAACAATGAGGATAATGATTCCTTCATTAAAACAAGCAGGTGTCCTTGGAAAATGAAAGTATATAACTGTAATTAAAGATTGTATCATAGTACAGACACAGCAAAAATGAAAATTGTCTCCACAGACATGTTTTAATTATGGGATTTCCTAATTTTTAAGTTCTTAGTTTAGCATAATTGCTGCTTTATTATAGTTTATTGAATGTAATTGTCTAATTAAAAAACAAACCAAATAATAACAAACATTACTTTATTTAGAACCTCAGTGACCCAAGCTTAGAGCATCTACAGGATTTGAACTGTTGGATCCACAGTGCTAACAGTGCTCCATAACTAGTAGCAATAAAAGGTTGCTGTAAGTGAAAAAGCCTCAGACGCATAACGTATTTCCACATGGGTTGTTACTATTTTGCTATAAAATGTTGGTGAAGGTGAGGCATATATATCTTTTACCTGTTGGTACTTAGGTGAGACTGATGCTGTATCTCTGCTTGTGGTTAACTCCTGCTAGTTACAGCAGTAAAAAAAACTGCTTTGCCTTCTCTCTACCCAGAGTCTGTAGGGGAGAGCTAATGTGTATTACTTACATCATCGTAAAAGCATCTCTTTCTGGCAGTGAAGTGGGCCATATGTGAGAGTGAGGAGTGTTCACAGATGACAGCAGAACAATTTAGAGACACTGGAGTCCTGGATTTGGTCCCAGATTCTGAAGGGGCATAATCTAGTGTTTACACATGATTTTGTACCTGTGCTTCAGCATCTCTCTTTTCTTCTGCTTTTGTTGTTCCTCTCCTTGTAGTTCTTACTCCCCTTATATCTACCACCATCTCTTTGCAACATTTATCTTGTGCCCCTTCTGCCCTATCGACCTCTGTATTACCTTCCTTTCACTCTCCCTTTTCACATAGGTACTCCATTATTTTCTCTCTCCCCTTTATTTCACTAGCTTCTGTTTTTCTCCTTCTCCTCTTATTTCCTCTCAGCAATCTAGTCAACCTGTTACTCCTTTTCTTCAGGGCCCAGTAGGGACATCTGAAGCATTCTTCTGAAGTTCAGTTCCTGCAACTCTATTTCAGAACATGCTTAGTACAAATGGAATCTCCCAAGCTCATATGTGTGTCTGTTCAATATAACTCCAAGGATATAGCATTAAAGTTAAATGCCTTACTCTAAAATTGTCACTGTACTATAAACCCCATATTTTAAGAAATTTTTTAAAAGGTGGTGGGTTTTTTTTTTTAAATAAAAATGAATAAAAGTTTGTAGGCAAATGGCAGCTGAGATTTTAATGGGAAAAAATGTAGTTAGTTATTGTTGTAATGAAAGGTAATATTTGTATGCCAATATTTATATAGCATATGTGTTTTTTATATGTACACAAATATGCAAACACTGTTTATCTATTATATATAAAGGTAATGAAATAATTTAGTGATGACGAGGTTTGTGATTTATTTTTAAATTTCTAATTTTTAGTATTTAATTGATTCTTTGGGACCGTACATGATAAATGAAAACATCAAACCTTCTCCCACTTGGAATTCAATGGGAACAACCAATGAATTATATGAAGGTTCAGCTGAAATGTTTTCCAGCATTCAGACAGCTTCCCCAGTAATATTCACAACTGTATCTGGTGATAATTTGCCTGCTATAAACGAAGATGCAGAATTACATTCTGCTTTGGGTAAGACATTTTACGATATTTTTCTATCTCCTCCTTTGTTCCGAGGGACCCTCATCATTGTCCCAGATATGATCTTTAGCACATGGTTCAAGCAAATTATGAATGGGTCATTTGCTGGAGTCAGATTTTTTTACTAGCAAATAACCTTCTGAAGCAAATGGGAATGCCACACAGGCAGGAACTAGCCCCTTGTCACCCAGCTGACCTTCTTCCTAGTGAAAGGAGCACCCGAAAGCCATCAGCCAAGCTGCATAGACAATCAGTTATTACAGTTGCCAAAGCAGGTGTGATTGTCAAGGATTAACATATCTCCAAGCCCTTAAGAGACCTTGATTTCTCTAAGCCTTTTGACTAATAGGTTTTCAAATGTCAGTGAAGGTAAATAGGTCAAAAAGTTACAACTTTGCTATATGGGTGACAAACAGGTGGAGATGACCCCATGACATGGTGATGTCATTAGTGTGTACACTTGTTCTGTATTATCAATGGACCAGTGTTTCTTTACCAAGTATAGATATTTACAAGTCATTAAACAGGCCTCAGTTGACAGGCAGAGACTTAAAATACCACTCTAAATTTTTAGAGTGAGGGTTTTGAACAGTAGGCAGAAAGTAAAGGTTTTACTTTCTGATTTCTTTTTTATTTAAACTCACTGAATTCCTCCATATACACCCATATCTAAGACCAGAATTTAATCTTTTACTTTAAAGTACAGTGGATCTTTTCTGTGCTATAGTAATCATGAAGAATCTTCTTTGTCATTCAGAGAAATGTACAGTGCTTTAAATGTGAATTTTCTTTTTACAGCCTCATTCAGCTTGAGGTATTGTGTTGCTGAATCTTGCACATTATTATAATTTTATAGTAGTTATTATAGCAGCTGAGTTGTTGATGGCCAAATTTTCAACAGGACCTGCTGATTTTTACATGCCTCCATTTTAAGGCTGGTCTTGGAAAACTCTGAGCCTGATACTCAGTTGTGTGCAGCCCTCACACTTTTTCATGTTGCAGTGACATAATGGCAGCTTTGTAACAGGTGATTTTGAGTACACAGTTGGGTTGCTACTGACTGGAACTTAATTGCAGATGCACCAGAAACTCTTTCTTGGCATATGTGTCTCCTGCATTCTGCTGACCACAACTCTTCTGCTAAAAAATACCGGTGTGAAGGGATCCATGAGGAGAGCCATTTCAAATATAGTTGTTGTAACAGTTAGGAGGGCAAGGAAGAGGGAATCTCTTTCTCAATTAAATAATAAAATAAAATAAAACAAAAAACCCCAATAAACCATGGTTCTGAAGTGGGGAAACTAGGGGAGACAGTCTGTCTGGGGAGACTAGGCCATCTACAAGCCTTTTCTGAGTTCCCAGGAGATTTCTCTCAGATTTTTTTAGAGATAGTTGTCAGTATACACTTCATGTTTTTAGTTCTC
>NW_010304287.1:76569-81140 GCF_000700745.2 Antrostomus carolinensis | reverse complement strand
CTGTCTGAACTCTATACTTCATACAAGACCTCTGAGAAGCAGAGCGGACTGTACACATGAAAGTGCACATATAATAGCCTCTCTTTGACTGAGTTAAGAGACAGTGTAAATTTTTCTTTATGTTTTTGTAATTGCCATGAAAGTTAATTCTTTTTTGATAAAGTAGTTCTAGGTCACCATGTCAAAGTGAGTTTAGAATGCAAAAGAAAAAAGAGATTATGAGTAAATAACTATTTATCTCCATTTAATCACAGGTAGTCAGCATACAATTAACATTTTGGATGAAGAACTGTCATATGTTATAAAGGGCCTTGTACCTTTCACAGACTACACAATCAGTGTATCTGCTTTCACTGCTGTTGGAGAAGGGCCACCATCAGTTCTCACAGTCAGGACACATGAGCAAGGTAAAATGTTATAACTCCGATATAAGTTACATACATGACTTCTTTCACTGAACATTTTAATTTTTAATAATTTATTTTATTATTTTTCTATTTTCATTTAAGTTCCAAGCTCAGTACAAAATATATTTTACAAGAATATTAGCTCCTCCTCTGTTTTGCTATATTGGGATCCTCCAGCAAATCCCAATGGGAAAATCATTCATTATACTGTTTATGCAATGGAACTGGATACAAAAAGAGCATTCCACACAATAACTTCCAACAACAGCTTACTTATAACAGGTACAGTGTCATTTGATTAAAAAAATTTCGCAAATATGTTATACTAAATTATTTTTTCCAGCTTTATGTAATGTAGCCATTTGTAAGGGAGGTGGAGCAAATCTCACGCATCCACACACACATCCACATACACAGAACACAGCTGCATGTAAAAGCAAAGTTGGGACACTACTGACAGACTTGTCTACTGTGGAGGGGTACACAGGGAATGTGAGATGGGAGGAGAGGACTAGATAAGACGAGTAGTAATTCGTGAAATGTGCAAAGTATTAATTTGTGAAATGTACTGAGTAGTAATTTGTGAAATAGGGTTTCCTTGGAATTTTTTCCTCAGGCCCTTCTTTCCACATAGGAAAATGTTCCTAAGTTGTCATTTCTTTTTCAGACTTGAATTTTTTTCACAGTATTTGTCTGACATTAATAATAATTTTCTTTTTTTAAGTTGATGATTTTGATAGTAATTGAAGAAAATGCATTCCTCATGAGGTTTCAGGCATTTTTGGATGTACACATGTAAATCCTTTATTTTGACAAATAAATTCTTAAAGCTATTTGCAGGTTTGAAGTTGGTTGACTTATTTAAAAATCTATTTAATTGGCTGAGTGCCTATTTGGCCTATTTTCCCAAATAAAAGGTATTATACATATTCTGTCTTTTAGGTGACAAATGTGCATCAAAACCTCTAAGAACAGTAACCATTTTTATAGTTTTAAAAGTAGCTATGAGGAAAAAAATTTGTTTAAGAAGTCAAAAGTCAATAATTTTTTACTTGATCTTTTTAGGTTTGAAAAAGTACACAAATTATAAAATAAGAGTTGCAGCCTCTACAACAATTGGAGAAAGTGCTTTGTCTGAAGAGAATGATGTTTTCGTGAGAACCCTTGAAGACGGTAAATACATTGTTTGCAATGATTATTTGATTTCTATTGAAGTTTGTGCTTCTTCAGAAGACTGGGCATGTATGTAATGAGAGGAAGAAAGTACACAAATAAAATCAATGTTGAAATTATTAGTATTCTATCAGTCAGTGAATCATTCAGCCCATTTGCACGTAGGTGCTAGAAGTAATGGAAGTTGCAGCATGACCAGAAATCAATGAATTTCAACTCTGATTGATAGACAAACGGGAAGAAAGCTGCAGAGCTGAAAAATAGTGAAAATAGTGTGTTCCTAGGCCCCATCTAAACTATAGTCAATTATCTTTGGAACTCCAGTTTCTCTTTTTTTTTTTTTTTTTTTTTTTTTATGTTACCATATGGAAATTAGGTTGGTTTTGAAGCATCTGGAAATGGTGGCTTTCAACAATTCAGAAGCCATATTGCTGTCTATAGGCAGAGCTACTGACAAAGTGAGGGGTTTTTATACTGAATGATATTATATGCAGTCACTTTTATACAGGTTTGGGTCTTTATTACTAGACTGATCAATAGTTTTAATGTAGGGTATAATACTACCTTATGAAGATTTCTTAATCTACCTTGCTTGCTTGCAAGGCAGTCTCCACATATGAAGGCAGAGTGGGGGCAGTACCTGGATTTTGCCTTTGCAAAGAGAAGGCAGGAATTTAATTTACAGAGCAGAGTAAGGAGTGTTAAATCTTAATATTTTCTCATTTATATCAGGTTTGTATTTTCACTGGTTTCAGAAAGCTATTTCCAGTTTTTATCGAAGTAATAAAGAAGGTAACTGTCCAGTTGTCATTTATCTCTCTCATTGCCAAATATGCTACAATACAGGAAGAGTAATTAAATGGGAATAAAAGAGACAAAAATATTATGGGATTAAAAATTATGGGGATTTATGAAGCTTAGATGATTTGAATAACCAGCCAACCAAAATACCAAAATATCAAAGTTGAAAAGAGAGATATCACCAAATAAAACATTCACTACATCTGTCTTAGATAACTTATGTTAGGATGGAAGATACTAGGCAGCGGCATTCAAATACTCTTTCATATCAGATAAATTGCAAAATGCATTTCAATTGAAAATTAAGCAGCTTTGCATGGGAAATATCCATGTGGGCAGTCCCGCCATCCAGAGCAGTGATATGTCACAGTTAACACTTTTCATTCAAGGGCTCAGAAATCAGGACTGAAAATGTTTTGTGGGGCCTTTAGGCCAAAAAAATAAGATAAATCCTGAAATACCTGTATATAGGTATTTGTACACAAACTGAATTTCGTAATCCTGGGTTGTTATTACATTCTTTTAAAATTTTATAGACAGGTTATTTCAGGGTTAAAGTGATGAAGCCTTCAGAGGCATCAAGGCTGACATTCAGACCTGATTTTATTCATAAGTGCAACCCACTCACTCCTTCAACACTTACATACATTATTAGCTCACTAGAGTCACATGAAATGATGTGTTGCCAGTAGACTTAGCCAACACACTACCCTGGAGCTGGACTTGCTTTGTGCATGACCTTCACACCAGTACATGCGATATTTACACTGGGGTCTTCATGGTCATCAATTAGCAACTGTATCAGTAAACTAAAGGGAATTTAGTTACAGTCCCTTTCCTCACTCAGTGGTTGGTTGAGTAAAATAAGAGGGGTGGTTATTTAAGAAGAAAGCACTAAGACAGCATTCAGACAAAATTAAAGAACTTGAATTCAAGGAAGCCAATGAGAGGATCTGAAGGATCAGTCTGCATGAAAGCAATAGACTGAATAGTTTTTTTTCTTAATAGATGCAGGTCTGGGTAGATTTGTAAGTGGATAAGAAAATAAATTCCAGAAAAGCTATTGTCTATGATGCAAAAAGATGCCTAGTTTTATTAGTGAAAAAGAAGAAATGCAGAAAATAACTGAGATAAAACTGATAAAGCTTTGAGAAGAAGAGTGAGTGAGTGAGTGAGTGAGTGAGTGAGTGTAGCCCTTTTGGTACAGTTAGCCATACATATTGCTACGGTAGCCTTCAGGATCGCTAAATGTTAGGACTCAATAGGTTTATGAGATCAGTCCTATATTCAATTAATTGGAAGTCTCAGAAGTTTTTTTCTCTTTGATTTCTGTGTTGCAGAACCAGACTCCCCACCCCAAAATGTAGAGTTAATAAATGTAACTGCAACAGAAATAAACCTGAGATGGTTACCACCTGAGCAGCCTAATGGTCTCATAACTCACTATGAAGTTCTGTACAGTGATTACAATGATTTCTTTATCAAAAATACCTCATCTACAAGTATATCACTAGGCGAAATGAAACCGTATACTCTCTACAACATCTCTGTCAGGGCATTCACCAGACTTGGCCATGGGAATCAGTCATCTTTCCCACTTCTGGTGAGAACTTCTGAAACTGGTGAGTAGAAAAATGTAAATTTTCCACAATCAGCTGTTTTATGGTGACATTTGGTGCCCAAGAGATCAGTTTAACTAGTTTTAAAGTTATGTGTTTGCTTTGCAAAGCAGTAAGTTTGAACCCTGTTTTCTGTTTAATATAAAAAACAAAAGTACAGAAGTAGTGAGGAAAATTAAGAAATAAAGAAATCAGTGGGAAGTTGTATGCCTAATGGACTTCATGTATTTTACTGTTCATCCTTGAAGATGCATTATATCTTGCAAGAAAACAATTTTTGTAGGAAAGTAAGGGTTTCAAAAAGTGAGGGTGACTTGAAATTCAATTTATGAACTGAAATTTGCTAAGAATTCAATCCTGAGAGTTTAAAGAACCCAGAATTCACAAGTAGGGTGCTATTTTGTAGCAAACTTGTTTATGTTACTACAAATATTTTGGAGACAGTATAGATAAAACAAAATAGCAGAGGATTAGAGTAGGTGAAGTTTTTCCAAGAAAGGAAAGTAAATTTAGAAGCGAGGATTGGGAAGGGTGAGCATTAAAGAGCTGTAACAAGGTCTAGAAAGAAAAT
>NW_010304287.1:68037-76529 GCF_000700745.2 Antrostomus carolinensis | reverse complement strand
AGGGATGTGAAATACAGGCAGAGGGTCATTACATTTTCAGTGGAGCTAACAGGAGTGGTACTAGAGAAAATGGTCCAGGCCTGCCTAGCAAGTCAAGCTCTTAAAGAACAGGGACACACACACCTAGTTTTAAATTGCATGAAAAAGTAGTCATAATACAAGCACCAAGCTAGCTGTGCCAAGACATTGTGCTACTTTTGAGGACTTTTTTTTTTTTGTCAGACTCCATAAGTATGTAGACACCTGCCCAACTGATAAAATGTCCTTAGACATACCTTTTTAGTGCTCTCTTAAACTTAGACATCCATCTTCTGTCTATTTTAAGGCATTTAGTTCTTTCTCAGTGCCTAACTCTCTTGATGCTCAGAACACAAATTTTAATTCCAGCTGCCTGTGATAGAGATGAGAAGCTGCAAAAACATCTCCTGAGTTGAGAGGAATACAAACAAGGCAGGATAGGGGGACAGAGCATTAAGACTGAAACACAATCTATTAGTGGGCTGATGTATTTGAAGAGCTCTTGGGAGTTCTCTGTTACCATTCTACCACAAAGTTAGGCAGAATTGTGGGCTGATTTCACTGCATTTCATGTCATTTATTCCCTTTCTGGATGTTGCTTAAGCAGAAATTACTTATACTTTTGAATGTGAAGTTTCATCAAATGTCAGTATATTTATAAGAATGTTCAGGACATCCTAAAGCATATTTATGCCTTACTTGACCTTTTGGACAAGTTGTGCTGTCATGGTATGATTATGATTTTCTCGAATAAGTGGTATTATGTTATCAGACCAGTTCTGGATAATGGAAAACATAGTTGTGTATTTGTTTGGGGACAGGCAGTTACATGCACACCAAAACCAATTATCATGATGCAGCAAGGACCAGCTGCTCCATAAGGGATGAGGAACCAAGAGACAAAGTGGTCCCTGGGCCAGCAAGGCGGGGACCTCGCTAGCCAGGACTTAACCCAACAGGGCAGGGCAGGTGGGGGGTGGCAGGCAGGGGCAGCCCGGAATCCAGGTTGACAAATGTGCCATGGTGACAAGGCAGGCCTGAGGTTGAGCCAGGAAAGAGAGTTAGCAGGTTCACTGACACTAATCAAGTCAGATGCAGCCCAGTGACAGCTGGGCAGGTCTGTAGGGCTGGGGCCAAGCTGAGGTCAGGCTGTGACATCAGGCTGCAAGTCAAGTACCAGATCAGTGGGTCCATGGCCAAGCACAAGCATGACAGTGTCTCCTTGGTTTTGGCTGGGATAGAGCTAATTTTCTTTTCATTAGCTAGAATAGTGCTGTGTTTTCAATACAGTATGGGATTTGGTATGAGAAGAATGTTGATAATCCCGCCTCTTCTGGGACTGCAGTTTCAGAATCTCTCTCTTGCTCTGGGATCGCTAGCCGGGAAGGAGATGGGCCTTGGTTGGTGGGTGCTGAGAAATTGCATTTTGCGTCACTTATTTGTATATTCTATCATTACTATTATTGTTTTAGTTAATGTAATCATTATTATTTCATTTTATTTAAATTATTAAACTCTTTTAACAACTGGAAAATCTCCTAACAATAGCTAATTTGGATGATTGTAGTGATAGTTATGGAATGTTAGAAGTTTAGTGTCAGATTTCAGATTTTTTTAACTGGCATGTTAAGGTGATTTCTTTTTTTTATATATATATATTTTTTTAAGAATGACACATACCTTGTTACAATGTGTGTATGTCATGTTTTTGTCTTCAAATTCAGCCTCTTTTGAGATCTATTTTGTACAAAAAAACAGGATAAAAATCAAAATGTTTTACAATGTGTTTCATTTAAACCAGTTTAAGAAAATGCTTAACAAATCATTGAAACTGACTGGAATCTTCTATGAGTCTAAATTTTGTCTTCTAGTTCCTGATTCTGCACCAGAAAACATAACCTATAGGAACATCTCATCCATGGAAATTGAGTTGTCATTTTTTCCACCATCCATTCCCAATGGAATCATACAGACCTACACAATATATCTCAAGACTAATGTAACCGAGCAAAGAGTTATAAACACTACTCTTCTGACGCTACGTATTACAGGCCAGTATATAATGATCTGGAACTTACAGCAACTGTAAATTGTTCTGAGAAGGGATCAGCAGACTGATGCAGATCAATAATTACCCATTGGTTGGATGTGATCCTTCTTGTTCTTACATAAAGTTACATGCTGCCTGTCCTGAGAAGTAGCCTGTTGTGTCCTGCAGTAATGTGGTAGAATGGGCTATGATCAGTATAGAGTCTAACATATATCTCATTGTGTTTTAGATGTTTAAAGTGCAAGGAACTTCAATAGATTTCTTTGCATATCTATCTTCTATCACCTAGATATCTTTCTGATCTTATTTTGGATAAAAATAAGTGCTTCCTTTTCCATTCACCTTTGCATCTTTTTCTATGTTCTGTCATTATTACTAAGGCATGACACAGCAGTTAATGCTGGGAGCTCAGTACCTTAATCAGTAAATTTTCAAAGTACAGCCAAGGGCAAACTGTAAAGCATTCTATGAATGTGAAATATAAATTAGGGCTTTACCCCTTCTTTTTTTCATGAAGAATACTTTGTGTTCAAATATTCCTGATAATTATTTCAGTCTGTAAAGACACAAATCAGTATGAATGATGAGCCTATTCAGCACTTCAAAACTACTTATGGTCCATTAAAAATCCTAATTTGGCCCACTGAATGGTTGATTTACTGAATTCTTCTTCTGTATTTAGATTTAAAGAAATACACAAAATATACTGTAGAAGTGTCTGCTAGTACCACAATGGGGGAGGGCCTTCGTAGTGCACCTCTGCATATACTGACTGATGAAGACGGTAAGTCAGATGTATTGTTGTCTGCCTGTGGTCTTAAACTAATCTTACACTTCATGTCAGATATGTGTAGGTTTTATATACTTTTTTTGCAATTATATCTCTGTATTTATATCCATATCTATCTACACACAAACATACACATCTATCTATCTGTTATTTAGTATATTTATCAGTAAAAGCTGTGTGAAATGGCACAATTGTGTGTGGACACTTGGTCTTACCAATATCTTCTGAATTTGAAGAATCTTAATTTATTAATAATATTTTAATCTAATACACCACATGGTAGAATTAAATATTGTGTTTGGTTCTGCAGACATGTGAGAGCTGGAGAAAGGGAAGACAACCAAAAGGCAACTTTGATGGTCCAGGGACATTTCATGTTGTTTGAAGATTTTTTTATTCTTCTAAACAGATGCATGTACAGATACACATATATAGATGTAAAATTATAAATATTATGAAAATGTTCAAAGTCTATAATCTGTACTACTGGATTTCCAAACTGAGTAGGGGAGAGTTCTGCATTGCTGGCTGAGAGTAGAACACAGTCACTGCATCCTCTGCTAATTAGTATAGTAGGTCACAAATCAGCAGGGGAACTTGAAAATTATATTTGTACCCTATTTAGTTGTACGAAGTTATCATTGGTCCCCTCTATAGTTTCTGGAGGGGCAATCCTGAAAAAAATTCAAAGCAGAATCTTAACTTAGGTGCTGTAAATCACATATTGGAAGAACCTGTGTCTGTCCCTCTTCATTGCTTAGGGAGGAAGTCTCCGGGAACCTAGATGAAAGCAGCATTGACACAAACAGCACACCAGCCATTCCCAAATTAAGTCTCCTTGCATGTCTTAGGGAACACTGACTTGCCTAAGATCCAGCTTTTCATGATAATGGATTTTTGCAAATCTCCAAGATGTTGATAGGCTTACATTCACACTGTCAGTAATAAAGCTTTGCTCAAGAGTAATATTGCTGGAGCAGACTGGGAACAGCTAATTTGTATAAATCCATCTTTTGCATAGAGTATTTTTATTTAGAGCAATGTAGATTCTATTCTTCAGCAAAAAATATCCTCTGAATAAGAACTGTAGGGTGAACTAGACATGCCAGAAAGACATTAAACTCACAGTATGACAGATATTTTGTTATATAGCCATTGGGGATAATATAACAAGTAAAACAGTAAATACAGCTGTCACCTTTTTTCGCTAGTAAATACAGACATTCATTGAATTCAGTGAACCTCTGTTCTTGAAAAATATTTTTTCTTACATGCACAGAGATCTAAAACCTTTATGTCAACTCGAGATAGTGAAAGAAGGAACAACAACTGAAAACCAACAATATTTATAACATACCGCATGTTCTTTATTCACAGGAACACAGTGTTCCAAGGTTCAGACCAAATGTTTCGTAGATTTGCTAATAGCTATGCTCATATTCTCAATTTTCATGCATGACTACAGCTATGACCTGAATTTTTAGTGCATGATGCTCTTCAGCTTAATTTGAGAAAAACAAAAGTAATTCTAATATTGCTTCATAGTGCTACATATATCTGTGAATCAAGATGAAGAAAAACATTTACTTCTCAATCACATGCTAGTACAAAGCACTATCACTTATGCATACATGAGTATATTTTTACTCAATGACATTTATATAAACTAGAATGAAATCAAACATGGTCTAACATTTTCATTTACTTAAGTTGTTTCCCTATCCTACAGAGTTGTGATATGGTGTCATGTAGAGTTCATCTTAAAATGAATTTTAAGGGTCTCAGTCAATGCCTATCTTTGTATTTGCCCTCGTGACATGTTAAATGTATGAATGTGATCCTTATTTGATGGAGTGAATAGATTTTACTGCTGCCTAGTATCCCACATTTTTATCATCTCTCAATGCCATGCTTAGCCTTTTTTCCACCTTTTGGTGCTTTGTATAATTCTTTACAGCACCTCTTTTTCCCCAAGGGAACTATTTTGCTATATTTTACATGTGTTCATACCTATAAAGCTCTTGATTTTATTAGAAGAGAAAAAAAATTACAGCAATGTACTTGGACAGTAGGTGAATCACTGTGACCTACCCATTACTCTGTTTTCTCATGAAGTACTTTTTCCATTGAATCACAGAAACAGATGTTCTAACACCACCATGCAAAATCTTCTTTTATCGTCTGTCAGAAAAAGAAACTGCACCTTAACATTAGTTGATGGATACTGTACTGGTGTAGTACAAAGTTCATTTTCCATCACAAATAATTAAAACCCTGTTTAAGGATGCTGCATGTCCCATCCATCTTAGCTGTTTAACAAGATGTTGTGTCCTGCTCTCTCATTTTATAGCTCCAAGTTCTCCTCCAGAATCCCTCTCCGTAAAACAGTTGTCGGGTGTCACTGTGAAGTTGTCATGGAAACCCCCGCTGGAGCCAAATGGAATTATCCTCTATTACACAGTTTACGTCTGGTAAGATTTTCTGGAAGTAGTTCTGAGGATAAATATTAATCTGTAACCTATCAGGAATGTTAGGTTTTTCTTACACAATGTGTTGATTACACATTTTTGGAGAACAAATATTCATCCAGAACTTAAAATACTAACCTTTTGTATATACAAATTCAGATATAATGTAATAGCTGAAAAGTAGGGTATTAAATATTTCTTAAGCATTTTCAACATCTTTCTAGAGGTTACATTATGGTAAATGAATTCAAATTTAAATTAGAGCATGCTGACTATTTTCATTACATTCTCATTAGACCTATGGTAAAGCAGGGCACAAGCCTATGCCAAATTGTCAAGGAGATTTGAAATAGACTTGAAATAGTCTTAAAATATAGAAATATTGCTTCCTTTTGTAAAAAGTACATAAGAGCAATGTTGAGAGTCCTTGTATGTGCTATCATTTATGTCTACTGTTACATTTTGTATTTATTATATTCATAGCAAACAAGTATTTTTGAACAGGTATTTTTCATTTACTGTGTTGTTTTTGTTTGTTTTTTTTATCTATCCTTTCTGTTTCTCTATTACTTTTTTTTTTCTGTCATCCCTCCTGGGATCTTTTTTCACTTTTAAAAAAAAGTTTTTGTCACTTTAAAACTTGCAGCTTCTGTCCTATTCTCTACATAACATAGTTTGGTCTAGTGATGTGGTGTCTGTTCAAAGATCTATGTATAACTTCTACTGGAAGTGAAAAGATTTTATTATTGATCACTTTTAATACACTGCATTTATACCGTACCATTTTATTGACACTACTAAGGTGCAGGAAGCAAGTGCTAACTCACACCTTATGACATGTGAACCAGATGTGCAAATCAGCATTTGTTGTAAATAGACTACTATTGAGCTTACATTTAATATTACTTAACAGTTTTGGGGTAGGACTTGGCCTTAGTTCCTATTGAATTTTTTTAATTTAGAACTTCTAGTTAGGTTGATGATAAAGTGACCAGGAGTGAGGTTTTTTTTTTCTTTCCAAAAAAGTTATATTTGGCTTGTCTTGCTGCTTTTACTGTACTGGCAAGGTCTGATGCGTTTTAACCACAAAAAAACCCATTAAATTAAAGACTATCCTCTAGCTAGGAAAGAGTTACTTCATTATAAGGATTATGATTTTGATACAGGCTGTGTTCAAAGACTTGAGGTTATACAAATTTTCATCCTTATATTGTCTTACAGCTTACTGCTTTTGTTATTTTGACAAAGGAGTTCGTAACTATTTTTAGAAAATCGATCCATCTTTCTAAATATTTTTGCAGTAAGCCTTGTCATTTTTCCTTCCATATTCTCCTTGCTCTGTCTCATCTGTCCTTACTGTGGCATATCTAAAATTAGAGAGGCATTAGGTGTCATCTTGAGGCAAGAACATTGGAGAAAAACTCCTGTTTCCTTCAAAGGGGCTACAACTTCACTCCTTCCTTGGAAGCTTTTTTCTTTAGGGGGGTAGGGGTGAAGGAGGAGAAGTATTTAACAGAATTGTCTCTACAGTTTCATAAAATGCATTGCAGGGTGATTTTTGACAAGGCAAACTGCTGTGCCATAGTTGCTACTTTTGTGAGGCATTCAATATATTTTCAGTGAGATTGTTAATCCCAGAGCTTCTCAATAAAACAGAAAGAGGAAGGTTAATACAGATGTTAAATAAATTTTCCTTCTCTTAAATATATCACAATAGTTATAGAGAGTTTGGTAATCTTTTGCTTTAATGGATTGGGAACAAGAATGCACAACTAGTAGAATACAAAGGGTAATGTCTGTAATGTTTTCATTGTTATTATTTTTAATTTAATTTGAACAGGACAAGGTGGGTTTAGGTACTAGCAGGTAGCAAAGCAACTTCCTGTGTGCCTTGAGTCTACAAACTCATACTCCCTGAGTCTGAAGTCCTAGAGTATTAAAGGCATATCAACAAAATTACTGAACTTGTAGATAGATATTGTCTTTTGGCATTATCCTGTTCAGCAAATTTTCGTGAGACAACTACTGACTAGATCTACTTTGAGGAACAGATTTTTAAGAAAATAAGGTACCTGTCTTTGTCAAGTGAAAGTATGCAGTTTCTTAGAATGTCTTTTGTCTAGGTTTCTGAAAGATCTAATTTAAAACTTAATGTTCTTTTTCTTCATTAAAATTCCTTGGCTTAGCTTATTCTGCTAGGTGCTTTCTCATTGTGAAGACTGCATTCACTTTGATCGGTGTTTTCTTACTATTTTGATTGCAATCTCAGTTGTTTCTAAACTGAAAAATAAACTTTTCTTGAAACACTCCAAACTTTTGTTCTTCTTCCTAACTATGCCTGATTGTGCCTAATTAGCCCTCACTAATATACTGGACATGATGTGATATTATATGGAAAATCCCATTGGCATATCCAAATGCCAATGTAGCTTATTAATTTAAATATTCCTCAGCTCCTTAGGTCTTGTGCTTGTGGACTAACAGAACACGTAGCCCTTCACTTCCAGTGACAAAAATGCAAACACTGATATGTTGTCAGTGTCTCTCTCATAACAAATCCCAGGCTGAAAGCAAAATACAACACTATTCTAACTACTAAAAAGAAACCAGCTCTGTTCCACCTAAAACCCAAGACATTGAGTTTATTTCTATGGGAACAAGCAGTATGTCTGCAGACTTGCAGCAGCCTTTAGGGCATTAAAAATTTTCTGGCAAACAAGATATTATAAGAATGTAATTACTCAGAGTAGAAGTGTTTAAAGCACTAAGCTTTGGATTTTCTTCTTACTTAAAATTATAACCAGGTACATTTTTCCATACTAAGTATATATTAGGCAAAGATCCCAGAAAAGATGTATTTTCTTTGTATGGAGTTTAGTAACTGCAGCTGCAACCTTTTGTATCTCTTTACTGACTATTTAAAATGTGAAAAGTTTGGGAAAAATGTAACTGTTGTTAACTTTCTCTGTTACCGAGAGTTTCCCACATTAAGAGACATTCCACTTAAAATCTGAAAGGTACAGGGATAATTTAGTTTTTTCATTCTCATACATTTTCTCATTCCAATTGTTTGTTAATATAACTTTATTTCAGGAGTATCAGATGGTGATCTTTGCTAATAGGACATTATTTATCAAATGATGAAAATCAGGCTATCTAACAATTT
>NW_010304287.1:20085-68002 GCF_000700745.2 Antrostomus carolinensis | reverse complement strand
TTTTTTTTTTTTTTTTTTTTTTTTAGAATTAGAACTCATTCTCTTGTGAAGTCCACAGTGACTTCTGGAGCAAGA
The DNA here is from genome assembly GCF_000700745.2 of Antrostomus carolinensis. Taxonomy (NCBI): domain Eukaryota; kingdom Metazoa; phylum Chordata; class Aves; order Caprimulgiformes; family Caprimulgidae; genus Antrostomus; species Antrostomus carolinensis. The sequence goes on along the minus strand of NW_010304287.1, from coordinate 67,927 downwards.
TACTCAGTTTTACTTGTCAAATTATCATCCCTGTATGAAATTCCATTAAAGACATAGGGCACCCACTCATATAGAAAATTTTGCAGGAATGGAACATTAGCTACCTTTTTTCCCTGATTTTTTTAAATAAGAGATTAAATTAATTTAATGAGGAATAGCAGACTTTTTGAATTCAAGTTAAGTTATTTCTGTATCTTATTTTACTTTCCGATAATCATTTCATGCCTATGCTAATACCAGCGTTTTATTAATGTTACATCTTACAGCCTTTCTAGGCGGGTTTTGACCTGACTAGAGTTCCATTCTGATCCCCTGCTACATTCCACCAGAATTAACTCAGCACCAGCTAATTCCTGTTCCATATCATCTTCTATTATTCCATTTATAACTTCAGCCTTCTGACCAATTTCACAGAGTCACAGTAGGGCATGCTCCCTGCTATAATCTTTTTATATTTCGCTATTCCTGTCCAGGGAGACAGTTTAGTTATGCCCTACTGTGTCCTTCCCAAGGGTACCACATAGCCATTTGATAGCACTTAATAGATAGACATGTTCCTTCTTTATATTCTATACAATCATTGTCTTTGCTGATGTAATTTACAAATATATTTCTGGGGGGTTTTTTAAAAGCCCTGTTGTGATGCAACAGTAGAAAAGTGAGCTTTTCAACACAACAGACAAAAGTTATCCCAGTCATCTTTTAAAGCCTAAAATATTTGTATTTGCTACAATGTTGCATTTTTCAATTTTATATGGTATGCCACAGTTATATACATACAGAAATGGTGTGTATATATAATTAATAAAATACTTTTTCTTTAGGAATAAAATGTCAAAAAGGAGTGTTAATGTAACAGAAACATCATTGCAGTTCACAGACCTGGAAAATAACTATGAGTATAGTGCTTACCTAACAGCCAGTACCAGATTTGGCGATGGCAACATAAAAAGTGATACTGTAACATTCAGAACTTCTGAAGGAGGTAAGCTTATATATAGTATGAAACTTTAATTTCATTCAGCCTTACATTTCTGTCAGCCTTATTTATGTTAATAAAGCTGCTGAAGTAGAAGTTGCATTTGACTCTTCAATAAGAGATATTCTACCTGTCTGTATCTTTGTGTATACCTGTATCTATGACTCTATGAAATTATGATGAGTATTTCTGTTAATTTACTGCACAAAACTTTGCATTTCCCTTCAGAACAGGTAAGATTGAAATAATGTAATTTTATATTTTGAAATAAATTAATTTTATAACATATTTTAATAGCTTTTTGTTTTATCTTGCTGTGACACAGCTTCTAATAGAGAAAATACTCTTTAGAGTCTCTCTCACAAGTCTGAAATGGCTTTAATTTGAAAGTGAACTCAGTAAGTGTACACTGATTTTTTTTATTCTATTTTAATAATTTTATACTTTCAACATGGTTGATGACTTTTATAAACGATCATACTATATAATATGCTTTGAAAGTCATTCAGTTTAATTATTGTTTCTGGTTTTCCCATCAATTATATTGCTACGATCTGTTCCAAAATGGATAGTATGCAGACATATTTCAGAATCATCCTGCATAGATAAACTGACTTCCCAAGATACAATCACTGGCAGGATTAGTGTCCTTCAAAGCCATCCCTCAAAAGACTCTATAAATCCTCAGGTTGTAGGTATTCCCAGTCTTTGTTATTGAAGCTGTTATGGAAACATGAACTGACTTTTTAGGGTAGGATTTTTAGGAACTGATCCTGGAGTTCCCCCTCCAATTAAAATGTTAGTATTTTATACAAACTAGAACAACACAAAGCAAGAGAGATAAGATAACTTACAGTGTTCAGTACTCTACTGAATGTTGTGTAGAGCACTTCCTTGGATGGTGAGAAATATGGATTTAAATTCTCTTAAGCTGACTTAAGGAACTGAATTTGACTCTCCTATATCACTGTGCTACTGAGAAGGACCATATGCTGTATTCTTTACAGGATAGGAGGAGAGCCTAACTGAAGAAGACTCAGAGTCCTTCCTGCACATTTAATGGGCTGGGGAAAGAGGAAAAGAAACAGAATTGATCATACTGTACAAGCTTAAGCGTCTGGTTTACCTACATGAGTCAGGAGCCTAAATTCTGTTTAAAAATCAACAAAGAGAGAACAAGGCTTTTAATTTAGGTTTTCTCAAACAAATCCTTTTTTTTTTCCCATATTAACTCTATATGAAGCATAGAGGCCTAACTCTGTCAGCTTCCATGTCTGCAAATTAAACTCTCCATGTACCCAAACTAGTACGTACAGGACTAATTCTATAAGAAAAGAGTGCCAAATGCAGCTAAAAACAAATGTGTCTGAAAAAAATAGGGGTTTAAAAACTTTTTTATGTCTAATATTTTATGACATCATTTCCAGAAGAAGTTTTTATACCATAATCAGAAATACATTTAGTTTGACATAGGATGTTGTCAAATCTATAGTGAATGTTTCTTGGGTACTAAAATGTACAAAACCTTGAGTTAGGTATGCTAAAACTTTACCTTTTTCCAGCACCAAGTGATCCACCGAAAGATGTTGCATACAGAAACCTTACTTCCACATCAATACTGTTATTCTGGTCTCCTCCTCAAAAGCCTAATGGAAATATACTGAACTACTCAGTTTATTTAAAAAATAATTCAGGAATATTCATACAGGTAAGCTTATTTTTATATTTTTCCTTTGTAGAATTCAATAAAGTGTTGTAAGAATCCATTAAAGATTAAATAAATTTTATATTTATCAATATATACAATTTTCTTGTATTTCCTTTATCAAAAGGCAGTTTTTAAACTTATAAAGACAGAAGCATATCTTGTAATCATGTGTTGCATTGTACATCTCATTGGACATGCTTATCATTAAGCATTAAAGCAGATAGATTTTGTGTAATATTGCATATTGCAATGTTTATATATACATGTATAAATGCACACATACATGTAATACACATATATGCACAACACATGTAAACACAAGACCCCTCACATTCACTGTTTATTTTAGTCTGATTTGCCAATTTGAATAGATTTCTGTAACAGTTGTGGTTTTACTTTTTAATGCATGTTTGTAAGGTACGGAAAATAAGAAAATAATGTCAAAGTAGTGAATACATTATTATTTCATATTTTTGTTACTCTCAAAAGGAAATAACTGTTTAGCATATTGAAACTATTGAAATTCAATATACTGTTTAGTATATTGAAAAAGATACTGAGATTCCTAAATTAAAGCATAAAAACCAAATAAAATATAATTTATAATTTTTTGGTGGTCCACACATTTCCATGTATGTTTTTTTGTTGCTACTTTCATCCGTAATTACGCATATTTAATAATTGTATGTATAGTTTTTCTGTTCTCCTTTCTAAGAATATATTATGATACAGAAATTAATAAGAAGAAATAAGCTTCCTTTGCAGGATTTTGGTTACAAGTTTTCACATGTGGAAGAAAAGAAAGAAATACAAATTAAAGAAGAAACTAATGCATGAAAAATTACCTCTACTGCCTAAGTTTATGCTCAAGATATGTCTAGTGTGAGGTATGCATGAGTTTGAGGATAACTAGAAAAAAATATTGTCAAATTTTACAAATACCAGTGACTGAATAATTGCTGACATACTTCAGTGTATACACTTCTCTGACTTCTGTGAAGCTGTGTGGTTGCCAGGCTCTGTCTGCATAGTTTCAGATGCAAGCAGGACTGTGCCATGAATTCACATTCTGCTGGGATTAAAATCAGGGCTACAGTTCAGAGCTTCAGCCTCTGCTTGCACACACTGCTATACCAACAACATTTTTCTTAGCCTGACAAATCCCTGCAGAAACCTTTACACCAGTGCATTGCCTGAACTAGTCCATCCTATGAAGAGTGTCGACATTTATCAAACTCTTGGACAACTCACGCGATTTTAGAGGAGGACTACGGACTTGGGCTATTCCTGCCTTTAGGAAGGTGGAACTCTGAGGTGAATGAGTAAGGTGAATCTGGTACAGAGAGCTATAATCCCTCTGGATGTGCCCAAGACTCTGGAAATGAAGGAGCAAGATAGGGAAGATGGAGCACAGTAGCATTGGTCCAGCAAGGTGAGGGTGCAGTTTCATTATTGTGTGATGTAGCTGGGCAAGGACAGGATGGTAGCATGGGTGGAAGTTACTGCCGCTTTGGCATATTATGTGGCGGATGACAGAAAAGCGCTGACAGTAGCTTCACTTCTAAGTGTGGAAACAACCATTTTCACTCTTTCAGCTCTGAATTTTAACCCATCCCTCTGCAGAAAGCTATGAAAAGACAGGCTTCAGCTGCTGTTGCATCTGTTTCTTACTGGCCATGGGAGATCACCATTAATCTCTCAAATCATGATCCACTCCTAATCTGTCTCCTTCCTTTAACTCCCTCTGCCCTTCACATGCCTCTCTGTTCACTATCTGGCATGGCAACTACTGTATCTACATTGCACTCCTATTCTGTACCTTGGAATTCCTGTAGGTGCAAGACATTTCAGATAGGAGGAAAAAACCAAACTCTCCCCTACTCCCTTCTGTCAGATATTTTATATTACTCTTTTTACAACAAAGAAGTGCATGTGTGAAAACCAGCCTGATATGTGTATATATATATTATACATATATGGTGTATACAGACAGTTGTAAGCTGTGAGTATATGTACACATACAGCTTACAACTGCCTGTAACTTAGAAGTATAACCATATAGTTGCAGGGTCTGTTGGTAAATTATGTATTGCACACATTTAGAAATAAATAATCCTCTGTTGGAATGTTGTCAGTCTGGGTCACCATTCTGCTTATGTTTATCTGAACTGGATTTTCAGTTTGGGAAATGATACAGGAGAATTAAAAAAAGTAGGTGATCTTTTCACATTTCTGGGAATCCCACCTTCTCAGACATACTGCTGTAGGCAGTCATTCTCTGCCAGTCTTTTATCTGCTTCTTTGTCAGGACATAACAACAGAGGTCCAAGTCTTAAAGCATATCCTCTAGATGCCTGAAATGCAACCTGACTGAAGAATCGCAAGCTAATTAACACCTTCCAATGCTGTCATAATCTGAACTAGATATAAAAGTCATACTAAAACTACTGCTATTCTGTTGTCTTGAGTTGTCACTTCTCCTCACATGTTCTCAAAATCCTCAGACATAATAAAACCTAATGGAAATAAAGTACTGATTATGAATAGCAGTGTTAAAAACTGGAAATTAGTAGTTGCAGTGTAAAGCATTTTGTTTATGGGAGAAAAAAAAAAAAGACTTGAGATAAAAGGTGCTGTTTACTCCTTAACATGATGTAGAAACTTGCAGGAAAAATAGTTTTTCTTTAAAAAGAAAAAAAACCCCAGAGTTACATACTTTCATAGGGCAGAAAAACAGTGTATAGTTACTTTGCTTTACAGGTCTAAATGAAAAATCACAATGTGCCTGTCTGGTCAGAAGGCCTGGGTTGCTCAGACCTAGGATTCAAAACCAGAAGAGCAGAAGGAAAAATTTAGTGATGGAGATTAGATTTGAGGATTTTGGTAGATGAGTGGGCTGTTTCTATGGTCATGCTGACAGATTGTAAAAGAAAAGGTGTCAGGAATGACTGGTAGCCAAATAGAAGAAACCATCACTTGCACTAAGTTAGGTTCAAGTTCAGCTTTATCTTTTGTCTTCTGCTGCCATATGTCTAGGGAAAATGCTACTTTTTGGTTTATGTTCACTACTCTGCCCCAGTGCAGTAAAGATACGGCATGTATCATGACAAAGGGCACTTCTTACACAGATGATATGACACTACACCTTTTGCTCTCTGTGACACTTCTGGATTCCTACAGCTTGAGCTTTCACTTTTTGCAATAGCAGCTTTGCTATTTTGCTCTGTGGTTTCCTTACATCATGCTTGAAGCAATCATACTGCCCATGTTCTCAGTCTTCTCCAGGAAAGAAGTCAAAGAATCTATGGAAGTAATTGTTTCATTGCTAAAATTGTTTCATAGATCTCATTGATCTATGAGAGATACTATTTACCTGAATAAACTCTTTTATTTAATCTCTCTATACTTGTGTTTGATTAGCAAGAAAGCGTGAAAGGTGTTAACTGCAAATATAAATCTATGCTTGGAGAAAGTTCTCCTGTGTAGGAGAGCTGTCCTGCTCTGCCAAACCAGACAGGGGAACCAGGAGCTAAGCAGAAAAAAGAAGCCCACCACCCTTCTAAAGACTGAACCTTAGGCCCTAAATCATCCAAACCCTATACTTCAAGCCAACCTAAGTGAACATGAGTGGGCACAGTTCAGAATGAAATTTGGCTTGGTCCACCCTGAGGATGCAGACAAGGGATGCAAGCAATGTACTATATTAACAATCAAACCTTTTCTCTCACCATTTTGAAGAAAATAGGGTTAAAAGGGGAACTTCCTTAAAATACACTGCAAATTTTTTAAAAAGATAGCCTCTGACTGGTACAGCACAAAAAAAGGAAATATCTTCACTTAGGTTGGTACTAGAACAGTGTGCATTACACTGCTTAAGGGATGGCTTGGATTAGCCCTCAGTGTCACCACTCTCACCTGACTGCCAGAGTCAAGTATGTGATACTCTAACTCAAGACAACAGTGCAATACAGTGAACCTAAAGAAGGAAATAGAACACAGGAAAAAGGTTAACAGTGAAGAACAGCAGCACTGTCTTGTCTGTATACAACTAATTATAGCTTTATGCCACTGGAAATTTCTGGCACTTCCTGAAGTGAAGAAGACACTACCTTCTGCTGACACTTTCATAGCCTGTGTATATTGCTTGCACTTAGCTGCTTTTAATAATCTGATACTTTGCTATGTCAAAACTTCTTTCATGTATGGATGAAGAAGGGGACAGAAGGAAGAATTTCTTCAGCTGTAGCCAAATATCCTAAGCTGTTTGCTTTCATCTGCAGCCACAGCTGATTGTAAAACTTCCTATAATGTTCAATCTGCAGAGTACAATTAGTGCAAATTTCATGTTCTCAGTTTGCACTGACTTAGATCTTTCATCTCTCTTACTCTTAAATGTGTGTTCGTTCTTTTCTAATATTTTTATCATATCAGAAGTTTCGGGTAGTTCTCATTCTTTAGGTTCCTCATACTAAAGGGACTACCTCCTAAAACAGTTTTTGTTGAACCACCAAAAAACTTGTTGTAGCATTCACATTGGTTCACCGAGTCCTTAACTGCCAAACAGCTGACTAAATTGTGAAGGTATGCTTATCAAACTAAGAGTTAGTTTTTCTCCCATTCACACCAATTAACTCCCATTAAATCTAGAATCAAAACGTGATGTGGTAACTTTGATATTTTTACCTTCTGGGTCAGAAGGTATTTTCTGTCATACTGTGCTTGAGCATGAGAAAGTTTTATTAAATACCTTAGAATCTGATCCTCTTTTTCCTTTATCTTACCCTACCCAAATGTAAAGCAAAGCTCTTCCCAGGCTCTTTCAGATATTTACGTGAAAATACTGTGAGCTTCCATATATAATTAGAAGTCATATATTAAGGTGGAATTTCTTAGTATTTTGACTTATGCAGCTTCTGCTCTGCAATCAAAACAAAGGCTTACATTTTCATTGCCAAACAGTTTTCTTACTTATGTTACGTGAGCAGTAGTGACTGTATGCAAAACTAGATCTTCAGATGTTGGTATAAAAATCTCAGGGAAATGAATGACAGTGTCTCCTATTGTTTTCTGCTGAAAGAAAATAATTTTGCCTGTACAAAAAAATTGGTCAAGTGTTATGTTAGATATTTAAATCGACACATATTACTGACAGACTTAAAGACTGCATACTGAACTATCAGTTTGCACAGTACTGACTCAAGTGTTTGATAGAGCGTGTAACAGTGACTTCTTCAGTAGGAACTTTCTTCAAGAGAAATATAACCCATTGTCTAGTATGCAGTTTTAGTATACCTGTGTTTATATGTGGTATTTATGAATTCAAGTATGCAAGCATTACAGTCACCTTCCTCCTGGTTTAGTAAGTCTGGTATCTCAGACTCTTTTTTGTACGAAAATGTTTAATTTGAAGCCAGTTTTTATTTTAAGGAGATGGAGGATGAAAATAACTTGTAACACCAAAAATAGTGGGCAGGCCAAATAACTGGAATATGTACTAGGCAATTCATCAGGAGGTTGGGCAAAATTCAACTCACCGTGAAAATGTTGCTATGTAGAAAAATTAGGAGGACTTCTTTGGTCCTGAGAAGTGCTGCCTATGCCATCTGCTCAACGGGGCAATGTGACTGCTGGAGAGGAATGATACTGACTCTTTGAATCAGGAGCAAAGCTTTGACTTCCTACCCAGTGCTGGAGCTGAATATGCTTATGGGGTACACAACCTCTCAACAGTTTTCAAATCATGAACCAAACTGCTTTGGATCACCTAAGTCAGGTTCCTGTAAAGCAGTGAGTGATTTGACACATTCAGTTATGTGGTATAGCTGACTTTACATAAACATTCTAATTTTTTTTTCTCTTTTCAGTTTCAAAAATAGTTCATTCCAAACAGGAATAGCCTCCTCAGTGAGGCTGATATAGAGCACTGATCTATTGCAACAGTCACAGTTTTAGTGGAATTTTTAATATAAGTCAAAAGGAAGTGGGACTAGGTTCTAGTGCAGTCCTTCTGTTAGCAAGTAACTGCACAAGGAAAAGAAATTCTGTTGGTTCCTTCAGTTTAACACAATCCACTAAGTATATAGATGTTTGCATTAGAAATAATGACATGTTTTTAATGGAAAGGACAACTAACAAAAGGAGCAGTTTATCAAGTGTTGCAGTGAGATCTCTGCCACTGCAAGTTTTAAATTAAAAAATCCAACAATCTTCTGTAAGGTCTACTCTCATAAAAATTGAATAAACTGACAGAAGTCCTTTGATTTGCTGCATGCAGAGCAGGCAAGGCAATTACATGTGTAGTCATGTAATCTATGAACAATTAGCAGATTATACTTTTTTATTATTTTCTTGATGCAATATGGATAAACATATTGTAATGTCCCAGATTTAATGTGTTTTAAGAAAAGATGGATTGGTATTCAACAACTACAAACAACAGGAGGAGTCAGTTAGTACTCTGTAGTACTTACAAGCAGTAAAAATAGAGATCATACTATAAATTGTTTGAGTACTTCAGTAAAAATCAATACTTATTAAGAGTCAAAATGTAGGTTTATGTCTCCTGAACATGATGGGGAATCTTATTTCTTGGTGGTGGTGATGGCCAAATGGGAAACCAGAAAAAGAAATCAATGAATAAATAATGTTTTCGATGACACTTTTTTTTTTCTTTAGAATTTCACGAGTTATGGTAACGATAGCGAGGTCAATATGCCCCAGTCTGCAGTTCTGGATGATATGGAAAAATACAGCCATTATACTCTATGGTTAACTGCAAGCACAGCTTTTGGAGATGGAAACAAAACCAGTGAAATAATAGATGTGTATACAGATCAGGATAGTAAGTTAATAACTTTTTTCATGTTCAGTGCTTTCATTTATTAAATATTTTCTAACTTTAAAATTATTTTACTGTACAACAGCAAAGTTAAAAAAAATCCATTAAGTACTCTTTTCAACATTACAGTATTTTTCTTTGTGAGGAAGTTGTTTTGATCTGAGTCTTTGTTTTGTAATACTAAGAACGTAGTTCACAACCTGCTTCTTTGGATATGAGCAATGAAAATACTGTCTTAAACCATCATTAAGAGTCTTTTATTGACCAAATTAAAAATGTATTATTATTCATATATGCCTTCAAAATATTTTGCTTTTGATAGGGAAACATAAATGATATTTAAAAGTTGCACAAAGTATTACAAATGAAATTTGTGAGCTAATCATATTTCAGGAGTTTAGTTCTGTTTTGTTTTTAGATTCTTTATTAGTGTAATCCATGCATTTATTTTTTTTTCTTATTATCTCTCATAGTCCCAGATGGTTCTGTTGAAAATCTGGTCTATCAAAACATTTCCTCGTCTTCTGTAAATGTAAGCTGGCTTCCACCATCCCGGCCAAATGGCTTAGTCTTCTTTCATGTTTCTCTAAGTTCATTGCAACTGGGAATCAATAAGATAATGTCTTTCCTTACTTACAACACAAGCATAATTTTTGACAATCTGGAGAAATATACTGATTACATTTTGAAAATCACACCAGCCACTGATAAAGGATCTTCCGAACTGCATGCTCTATATCTGCATATAAGAACTGATGAAGATGGTAAGATATTTTATTAATTCCTAAGGAAATGTAGGTAAAAAAAACCAAACCAAAACAACAAACAAATAGCTTTCTAAAAGAAAGTATTATTGTGTTTATTTTTCTCATGTTACTTAAAGTTTATTATACAATGACACAAACAACTGTTACAGATTTCTGTGTTGAGACCATGAAATAGAGTTTTCCGCTCAGAGTACAACTTGAACTGACCTAAAAGACATTTTTCATTGTAACTTATATATTTCTGAGGTTATCCTTGTTTTTATCTTTCTTATTTCTTCCCATAGTCCCAGAATCAGCGCCTATAATCAAAACATTTTCCAATCTTTCAACTACCTCAGTTATGCTTTCATGGGACCCTCCTGTTAAGCCAAGTGGTATTATAATAAGATATGATTTGAATTTATTTGGGCCAGAAAGGAATAACTCTTTCTCTACCACCAATAATTCTATCATCTTGGAAGACCTTCTACCATTCACATTATACAGCATTTATGTAACTGCAAGAACAATAAAAGGACCTGGTCCATCTGCCATGCTTCAGTTCTACACAGATGAGTCAGGTGAGCAAATTCAATTGTAATCCACTTTGAAATTTTGGCCTGATATTACTGCATCCACCTTAGATCTGAACATCAGACCTGAGAGAGTTAAGAAGAAAGATTAATTTTCCATTGGTCTGTGCGTGAAGACCTTTCAGAAGAAGGAAATACTACAGAGGAAGTCTTTTCTGAGTTTTCTCCTCCCACCACAGTGTGCAAGAGGAGGTTGCGTTCTGCGTAGGATTACAAAAATAACTCCAAGGAGAAATGTCTTTTGCCTTTGGAATGTGTTATGGTTTGCCAAGTGTCAGGGATTTTGAAGCAAGCAACAAAACCTTTCTCATCTTTCCCCCACATAATTGAAAAATGACAAAACATCATGTTCCAGTAATATATGTAATATAACTTTTGTTAAATGCCTTAGTTCTGACAATGGAGATGTTTAAGTGATTAATAGTTATTTTTTAGCTCTCTAAGAAGATCCCTTACTAACTAAATATGTATTCCTAATTAATGGAATTTGTTTCATGCCAAAAAGAAAGGAAAAGATTAAAATAGCAATGAATTACTGTTGTGTTGAGTTCAGATAAAAATGGTAACAAAGGTACATATGTTCTCCTGCTTCTCCAAAGTGTTTGGTTTTGCCTGGATTATTTGTAATTTGGAACTCAAGACTGTTTCTCTTTTGCAGTGCCATTAGCTCCACCCCAGAATTTGACCATTACCAACTACACTGCAGATTCTGTGTGGCTAAAATGGGATCCAAGTCCTCAGCCAAATGGTGTTATTATGAGATATAATTTTAAGATTTATCAAAACAACACTGAAAAATTATTTTATCAGGTATGTTTATAATTAACAGTGTTTAATTTGGGGGGAGGGAGGTAGAGAAATACTTTTTTCATGCTTTAGGAACAAAATACATGGAAAATATTTTAAATGTCTATTATGCTCCTAGAATTATGAAGCTCCTGTTTGCTAAGATAGTTTACTTACCCCCCCATTGTATCTGTAATTCAATTTTTAAAATGAGATAGAAAAAAATTGTTAGATTTTAATTTGCTTTGAGGTTCTCATATTTCATTAATGATGAACTTCATTAATCTTGACTTCATATTTCAGTGTGACGTTAGAAAATTACAGAAGTTACTTGTTTTGTGACTACTATCGTTTAGCTATTTAGTATCTGTGGACTTTTAAGATTCAAAAAGAAGGACATTCCTGGTCATCTTGAAAAATGGTTAAAAACTGTTTAGAGGTTTACATTTTTTCATTTTTTCAGAATATGAATAACTGAATAATTTTTAACTGAAATAGATGTTGTAAAATTATATTTAAAAAATGGATCAAGGCATTTATATCTGCTTAAATCTGGTTGCTTGGATGGCATCAAGAAATGTGCCATGAACTCTAAAGGCAGCAAGCTAAGGTCAGGATTGCATCTTAGGTTTAGAAACTATATAGTGAGTTCTGTTCACCCAGGACCCTTGTAAAAGCTGCAGGTAAAAGGCATTGCTGCAGTGAGCTGTGAGTTTAAGACATATAGCATACAATATACGTGGGACTATGAGGAGCTCCATTACTCCAACTCCCTCAGCAATACAGTCTTTACTGAAGAGACTTAGCACGCAAGGAAAGCACTTGTGCTGTTGTAAAGCGTATGCATTGTGGAAATCCATCCCCATGGGGTGTCCTACTGTGCTACTCCCTATACATTCTGCTGTTATTCCCCATTGTGGAATAAAGTGCTGTCATCACCCCAGTATCTTCCATAATCCTTGGAAGAGGGAGAGCACAATGCACATACAGAAGCTGAACAGTGTTTTCCACAGCCAGCTGCCTTCGGAAATGCATTCTTTGGGTGTTCATGGAGGCCACCAAAGATTATTCCCCACTGTCCATCTGAGACAGACTCAAACTCAATGAGACTACCAAAACTGGCCAGAGCGCTTGCATGCATCTGCTATGCCTTAAATTTCTTCATGTTTTGTAATGTTATATGGGCAAGAAACTAGACTTAGGTTGTGGCAGCAAGACAGGCAGAGCAATTTATATAAAAATATTGTAATTAGGCACAATAATTCTCTGATAACTTGGATCTCACGAAATGTTCACCAGGTTTTCTTGCTGAAATTCTGGTCTTTCCAAGCTGCTATTATAGATAGTCCTCTCAACATTTGCACAAAACATACCTCTAAAGTAAAAGAAATGAGAAACTATGACCCATGACCTCTTCCACTACAGAGGTGTAGTAAGGAAATAGAAGGTGAGAGGGCAGTGATGTGGTGGTCTGGAGGTGAAAGAAGTTTTCAGTATTGGTAAAAAAGGATATATGTGGAGTTAATCTGTTCTAACAATGCTGTGGTGATTATGATACCATACTTTGGCATATCTTTCTCACAAGCTACAGTGAAAGAGGGAGAGGAGAAAGGAAATGAAAGGAAAAAATTGACGCTTCATTCTCTTTTATTGAGCTCAGGGAATACTTTAACTGAAAGCTGCTCTGAGTAGAAGAGATAAGACTATGGCTCTAAATCTTTTGTTCATTTCAGTGGGTTCAGGGTGAGGCCCACAATATTTACACAGATTAATTGCATACTAATAATTTTTCCTTCCTTAAGAACATTTCAGGTTCAAACCATGAGGCAAACCTTGTTGGACTAGAACCATTCAGCCCCTATTTTGTCAGTGTCTCTGCATTTACCAAGCTTGGGAATGGCAATCAGTTCAGTAATGCTGTCCAGTTTACAACAATGGAATCAGGTTAGACATGACTTTTTCTAAGCTGCAGTTCTGTTTTTATATATATTTTCCTTGTATGACTGAACAACGGTCTTCCTCTTCTCTCCAAAGAAAATGTAACATAACACTATCGCATTGTCTCTGCCTGTGTAATACCAATTCATATTCCTATTGTACCAGACAGGCTGGGTTTGAAGTTTGTTGTCGGAAGTGTAGAATTAGAAATGTCCTCATCTGAAATGAGAGGCTTATATGGCTACTTTAAATCCTTTAATAGCATCACAGATAAAGGGAGGAAAATTAGATAGATATCAGCCTTTGTAGATCAAAGCAATAATTCAGATCCCTGTGAAAATAACTGAAACTTTAGCAGTATCAAAAGCAGCTGGACAAAAGATTGGCAAATGAACTGGAAATTGTATTAAACAAATATAAATTTTTAACATTTTTTGTAATTTATTTTAGGAAGGGAAGCTATCCACTAATTAAATATTCTAATTTCTTAGATCTTATTCTTCCTGACAGCTGGGGAGGACTGTGCAGTATAGCTGGCTTAATTAATCAGTTATGTACAGTTTTGTCTTGTGCCTTCTACATACTTTTTGAAGTTGCAGGTTGTTTCAAAACGGAAAATCGTATCACTTGAAAGTGAATATTCAACATTCACTAAAGAGAGCTGAGGAGTCTGTGGGTTTGTGAAACTGGCCTTTGTGCAAAGCTGTAGCTCCTTTGCCTGGTCAGAGCAATACCCAGACTCATGTACTTTATGTCAGTGCCAGGGGACTAGCATGGCTTAGGGGGCTGTGTCCGATCCCCCAGGTTCCTTTATACTGACAGCAAAGGGAGCAGATGAGGTATCGAAAAGATCCAATATGGTGACTACAGAGAAAACCACACTTCCAGTGAAATATTCTTTCCAAAGCTGATAAAACAGGGGTTCTGGGAAAAATTATACTCTTTTTGTACCCAGCAGTTACAACCTGTGAGAAATCTGGACCATCACTGAACTGGTTCAAGTTGGTTGTTGGATCCCTGCAGCTAGACAATGTCCTACCTAAGAGCCATGGTTCTCCATCAGTTGTCTCATTTCACCACTGACATTCCATACTCATGGTACTTTCTTCAGAAGTGCTGGAAAGACATTGCCCACAGGAGCATGGTCTAGTCATTTTACAGCTTTTTCCTCAGATTTTATGCTCAGCTAATGCAGCATTGTTTCGTTTCCCTCCAACCTAGATTTTGGACAATTGCTGGATCAGTTCTTCACTGAGTTCATCTAATGATTCTGTCTCTAGTCTTTATTAAGAAGGGCCAGTTAATCTTCTTTCTTCTGCACGTGCTGCTTTTTTTTTAAAAAAAACCCCATTTTTCTTTGAACTATGAAAAGAAAACTAATAATTTTAAAGATATTCATTTACCTCTGTGCAGTGGTAATGAGCATGTTTCCCTCTATTTCTGGTACCTCACTGATAGTCTTTTGACAATTTTATGGATTCCTGGACATGTTTCAGTAGAGGAAATAGGTTGCAGCACCCTCATTTTCTCTTAGCTGCTATAGCCCTTTCTGAGATACTTTAATTCATTGTTCTAATTAGCCAATTGTTCACAGATAATGCTCTATTTTTAGTATAAGTATAATATCTGCTACCTTTTCTTAAATTTTTATGAGCTTTTAAAAAAAATTTCTCCTGCTGGAGGCAGCAAGGAGGTGGGGAACAGTAAGTTAATAACATTGATATGACAGCTCTGAAACCTGCCCAATGACTTCTGTGCAGGTCATGCCTCTGCTGAAAGGATAGAGGTATGATACAGTGCCTAAAAGAAACAAAGCTAACATAAATAAGGAAATCCTACTGTTGATATTGTTGTGGAATATGTATATGGGTTTCACACTACTGTATAAGTTTTACTACACTTTGATTAAAAAAACATGGGGAAAATATGAGCAGATGTGAAAATAAAGTTGGAGCACACAACTAGGAAAAAGTCAGATAGATGGCCTCTTCTGTTCCAAGTACTAGCATTAGTCATGTTCATAGTAGTTGGAAATGAACCATCTAATGAGCACAGAAACATATTTTTATTCTGTCAGTATGTTTCTTTTATCATTTTTTCTGCCACTGGAATGTTTGACCCTCACTATGAACGTTGGGTCTGTTTCTCTGACTATATTGTTCTGTGATTGCCATTTTAATTGTTGGGAAATGTTAATCTTTGGTGTATGTGTATCTTTTAAGTACCAGATGCTGTGCAGAATGTTCACTGTGTTGCAACGAGTTGGCAATCGATTCTAGTGCAGTGGGACCCTCCTACTTCATCCAACGGTATAATTACTCATTACATCATAACAGTTGAAGGAAATTCTACAAGCTTTTCACCTTATGATACACTGCATAATTTTAGAAATCTGCTTTCCAATACTACTTACCAATTTAAAATAAAAGCTGCAACATCTGCCGGTGATGGTGAAGAACAGATATGCAATACCAGTACTCTTCCAGAAAAAGGTAAAATATTACTAAAATTATTAATTTCTTTACTTTAAATGATGAGTATGAAACAAGCAAACCTGAAATATCTGCTTTAATTCAGGCAACATCCTTCTGTTTAAATTTCTTGCAAGCAGTGGATGAGGAGAAACAGGGCTTACTCTTTCTCCTGTTTTAGAATACACTTGGTGATGAGAATTAATTGCCATTTGAAAAAAGCACGAAATACCTTTTTCTGTGTTGAGTTTGAATGGTTATTTTATTCATTTCTTATCATCTATTATTTTTTATTTTATAATCTCTGCTTTGTTCCTGGTGCTCTTAGGATATTTGATATTGTAAGTCCAAAAGAATTTTGGGGAGCAAAATTTTTGTTGTTTGGTTTCTACCAGCAGCCAGTGCTATGATGTCGTTGATTGACAATAAAGCTGTTCAGAATTTGTGCAATTGAAAAGAATTTAACTTCTTCAAGCAGACTTTGTCATAACTCTTGACGAATAAGATATTTTAACAGGAAAGAAAGTTGTGAGCTAAAGCCAAAGAAGGATGTAGGCAATTTTTTTGGCATTGGAGTAAAAAAAAAAAAAAAAAAAAAAAAAAAAAGGTAATCAAAGTCTGTCTTCCTTTCTTTCTCCATGCATGCTTCATGCTTCACCTAATCCTGATTGTGTTTTCATTTGGCACCTGAAACTCAGAGATGAAATTCTGTGCAGAATTCAGCATTGCTTCTGTGTAAATAGCTATGTGCTTAGCTTCCAAAGTGAAAGTAGAGTGGAGGCCAGCTCCCAGTTCAGGAGGCAAATGTGTGTTTCATTTCTCTGCCCCAGTTAGTGATGATTTCTACTCTTGGGATTATATCTCTTATTCTTTTTTTCTTCAGTGATAGTTTAATATAAAATATAAAAATAATGTTCAGTGAGCAGGATCCAGAAAAAACTTCACCTTCCTACTGAATTACAGGAGCAATTACTGCATTTAGTTGCTTTTTTTGTTTCCTCTTCAGTGACATAAATTCATGCAGTGGAGTTGAGGAGCTCTCTAATTCAGAACAGCTGGATTATTATGAACCATGGGGTGGGATGGGGAGGGTATAACTGAATCCCCTGATGCTTAGAAACCAAACATAGCTTTTGTAATACTTTAAATACTAAGTTATTGAATAACTTAAAAGATGAGTTGCAGCATTCATTCTCTTATATATTTCAACTGAAAGAGTGAGTTTTACTCAGTTCTGTCAAATAAAAGGTACAAGAGTCTATGTCAGCAACAGGGTTTAGGTTTTGGATGACAAATGGAGGGGTCAGTTCTATTATGCAGAATTGAATCAGATATCTAAACTTGGAGATCAGACTTACCCTTATCCTTAGACCTCCTGTTGGTAGCTTCCTGAGCGGCATGCACCTCTTTAGGTTCAGCCTTTGGATCTCTCGTATTCATAAAGCTTTAGTGCCCCACTCTGAGCTGTGATTTTCACATTTCTTAAAATTAACCTTGCTGATGTGCAAGTCTGAATGAATCTAGACCATATCTGTATTGTCAACTGAACTACTGCTGCTTTGGATCTGGATCAAATGGCTGAGTAACAAATGAAGTCAAGCAGAGCAGGCCCTTGCTGGCATAACGCAGCCAACATTGTGAAAATAGCTAGGTTTGTACTTTGATGACTGCCCCTCCTCGTAATATGGTCCATCTCACTAAAGTCTGACCCCATCCTATATTTGAACAATGAAGTAACATATGCATACCTGTCCTCTCTAAATTGGCTTCCTCATCAACAACACCTCCCCTACAAGTTCTGCCTTTTTCTGATTCCTGTTTTTCTGCTGGTCCCCACCTGTCCAGCTCCTTAGCAATTTAAGACTTCTCCCTGGGTCATCCACCCTCTTGTTTGCTCAGAAAATCCTGTCCATCAACAGGCTGAAAATCTGCTTTTGGAGGAAGTATTATTGTTTAAATATTAGAGATGAGCATACTCATATTTTACAGCAGTGGCTGGAAATACTGTAGTGAGGTTAACTGTTGTGCTGAATGTGGATATGTGAGATTGTGCACCTAAGTACACTCCTCAACTGTAGTTTTTAACTCTTCACCTTTTCTTTTAAATCAGAGCTGCTGAACAGCCAGCCCTGACTCAGAGCTGGAATAAAACTAAAACTGAAGCCTGAAGGTTTTGGAGATAGTCTTACAAGAGGCACATTACCCATAGGTGCAGAGGGGAGCAGGAAGCTTCCCAGGGACCTAATTTCTTGGAGGATGGGGGAAAGGCTTCTAGTAGTGTCAAAGAAGCCTGGTACCTGGGAAAATTAGTTGTTGGGATTTCTGAGAAATTGGGTTGGCTATTAATTAGTGCTTGAGGAAAGCCTGGGGAGGCTGTGGATATGGTATTAAGCCTGGGCTTGAGAAACAGACTGCTAGTCATTGTGGCCAATGTTACATAGAGTTGTACTAGCAGATTTTATTTGTAACAACACGTGGCTTATGTGGCTTGTCACTAAGAGTTTTCCTGAGTGAAGGATTTATACTACAAGACATGTATTTTTTTTGCCACTGTGCAAACTTTTTCTTGCTGTTTTAGCATTGGCTTACATGTTGCTGCTTAGTCATATTTACAACAAACTAGTTATTATTAGGACATTTCCTTAACTGTGTGTTTGCATGAATAGTTTTGTGGTGACTGTGTACTAGGAACTGGAGATTCATGGTTGGGAATGGAAATAGTTTTATAGCTGTTGTCAGCTTCTTATTTATGATGGTCTGAGATTAGTCACAGAATATGTAGCCAGCACTGAGTCACTGACAATGCATTTATTTCTGACATAAAATGCAATCAAATTTGGTTCAGTGTCTTACTGCATAATGTTTGACCTTTACATTCTTAGCAAGACTGTTTGCCTTTTTTTGAGGTAAATTTATTCTTATCTGGGTACAATTAAACATGAATCATGAAGATTAAATTTATGAGGAGATTAGTAGTGTTTTGTGTCTAATCTAGCTCCATTATCATGGCAAACTGCTTCTGCCAGGTTGCAGGTTGTTATAAAAATTGTTTACTTTGTATTGGTAATAGTACTTTGTGTTTAAATATATTATACAGATGATATAGCAAGTACACATGCACAAATTAGTTCAGATTTTATTACTTAATAGCTATTCCTAGATTATTTTAAAGAAAATATATATATTAAATGAAATTTCATTAAGGTTGAGGGAACTTTTAGAAGGGCAAAAGAGCAATAAAAGGATAGGAAACTTCTCCAACAGGCACACTAAAACTGTGAAGATTCAGTTAAACCACAGGTCAGGGACAAGTATAATAGTCATTCAGTGTAGAATAAAAATAAAACAATTAAAAAGCCACTTGGAGGGTTCAAAATATAAATAATAAAAAGAAAACTGCTACTGCTTTCTATTTTTTTAAGATAGATTTTTCTTCAGAGCCTTTTTATTCTTCTCTGAAAATATTTATCATATTGATTATAGTATTAAGACATGCAGAGTAATTTTTTCCCCCTTACCGCTAGTCCTACTTAGTACTATAACTGAACATAGATTATTGTAAAATGTTGAGGCCTCCATTGTACTGTGATGAGAGTCCTTACCATTTGTTTTCTACTAAACAGAGATTCATTCATAAATACATGATTCATACTACATTTAAAAGAGATATGGCTAGGAATTTGTCCAGGAAACATTTTTTAATTTAATCTGTGCTTAATTTTGCTGGCCGATACTAACTTGTAGCTATACAGAGAAGTATGCCTTGTGCATGAAGAAGAGTAGCGCCTGAAAAGTTTGGTGATGGGAAAGTTTCTTGGGCCTTTTGGTGTGGAGGTGGCAAATTATCATCATCTATTGTTACTTGTGCACAAAATGTCTTTACTCTCTGCACAGGGGAACCTTTAAAGATTTTGGGTTTGTACCTCCAGGATGGAGACGTTCATTGGAAAAAGGGGACCTTTTCTTCATCCAGGCCTGTGAGGAGCACAAAATGTAACATGGGCTTAAAACCTTCTTAATATCCAATTAAATGCTCTGTTTCCTTCACCATAAATCCTTTTCTTAGGACGTGGCAGCTCATGGTAGCAATATGAAATGGAGTTACATGAATTTCCACATTAACTGGTAAAGAGAACTACAGATGACCACAATGCACTGGAAGAAATATTTAAGTCCATTCCCTAAAGTGGTCCTTAGGGCCTACAGCATGACATGCAGTGCAGTGTTCAGTGCAGTATGTTGGCCTGGTTATCCAGAGGAATCAACTTGCTGCAGAGCAACAGCCCTGGAAACGGAAGAGTTTCAGAGTACTTGTCACTACTATAGATGAGAGCAGTGTGTTTCACATGCTGCAAGTTCACTTTTCCAAACTGTAATAAAGTAAAAGCATCCAAAAATTGCAGAGTGAATCATGACTAAGAATCTTTGAAACACTTCTTTCCGAGATGATTAAAAGATTATTTTTTTTACCAGATTTCTGTTTTTTTAATGGAACATGGATTTTTTTTAATTTTTTTTTTTAGATTTTCTGATTAGTTGATATGTCCAAATCTCGGTTAAAATGGCTTTTATGTTTATGGCAAATCTTTACTAAACAAATGCAATGATCGCTTTGTTGCTGCCAATGAAATTGCATTGATGTTATTTTTATAAGCAGTTAGATGAAAATAGAAGAATCATATCGTGTAGGATGAAAGAAATATTTTATAAGGACTAGGACAACTCTAGATTAATGTATAAGAAATGGTGGGGACATATGCATACAAAGCTTACATTGAAAGCATTTACAGGTCAAATAAATGTTTGCTGAAAAGTAAACAATGGTCCTGTTTGTCGGAAAACTGAGTGTTCTTAGTTAATTTCAGATTGGAGTACTAACAGCTTTTCACTACTTTTCTAAACTTAGCTTCAAGGTGTGCATTTCTCCTTAGATTTGTTGGATTTGATTTTTCAGTGCTCAGATCCCATAGCTTGAGGCTGAATTTTCTAATGTGCTAAGGACTAAGAGACACTAAGTCCAAGAAGGCTTTTTTAGGATGTGTTCTCAACTGTGCAATTTCCTCTAAAGCATGTCTGATAGTATCAGTCTCAAGTCATGGGAAAAAATAGTCTACAGTTTTTTACCTATTTATGTTAGTAAAATCATTTGGGACGTATTTGTGATGTCCTTGTTCATACTGAGCAGGACTTTATATCATGATGAGTCCCCCTGAAATTAGCAGTTTATACTAGAGTACTATTTAGTATGATCAGAGATATCAGCTTAACCCAGAGAATTCCTTTGGGTAACTAAGCTTTCAAAAATTAAAAGAGATAATCAATACAGAATATTCATTTTCTCTTCAGATACCTCCGTTTTCTGAAGACTCTTGTTGTGTGCCCACTGCTATCTCTTCTGCTTTGTTCTTCACTTTCCTCCTATTGATGCTCTTAATAACACCCAACAGACTTCTAGGCTACCGCTGTTCTTTTAATCCAAACTCCAGCTACAAGCAGCTGTTCTGTAGGCAGACTTTTTTTTATTAACTTCGTTAGGAACTATGCCATATCATATTACCGTCTTCTGCTCCTAGCCTGCGCAGCTGTAGTCATTACTTTCCACAGAATTCTTACAGAAGGTCTTAACTTCTTTTTATTTCTCAGTAGATTTTTTTTCTTTGTACGTGTCCTTTGCTGCCCTTAGGTTTTTTTTGTATTGTGAGTAAGATTTTTTTCCTACCAAGCATTTCTATTGATTTAAACCAGTTCCACTGGCCCAGTTCAACTTGATCTGAGCCTTTGCACTGTCCTGGAGCTTCTTCTACCAGGAATTTCCTTTCATTTAGGGTTCCAAATAAAAACTTAATCTCAAAGCAGTCCACCAGCTTTGGAAGGGCTGATTAGCAACGCAGCCAGATGACCACAGGGAACCAGGGCCAAGATTTGTGAAAGTAACTTCTATTTAGGTGCTTAGCTTCCTGTCAACTTCAGTGGGAGTTCAGGCACGTAAATAGGTTTTAGGAGCTTAAAGTCCCATGTGGATCTGGCTTCAGGCACTTTTTGTTGGAGTTTGGCCATCATGTGAACAATGGTGGATGAACCTGAAAATACCTCATTCTTCCTCCAGCCCAGAAACTAAGTCACCAACACTTCATGGCCAGCCTCTCTGACAGCTCCCTGACTGGCTTTCAGAAGCTGAATTAAAAGCTATTAAATGGAAAACTAAATAGAGTACATTGCACCAAAAATTTCAAATTTTGAAAAACTCCCTGCTCCCAGAGCTAGCTGAATTATAGCAAATGCAATATAATTCAATACGGAAAGACTATCAGATATATGATGATGAGACTTAAGGTGTCCTACATGTGATTCCTGGGGACTTTAAATATGAGATTAGCACTAGAATGCCAGCTAACTAATCAGAGCACAGTCCTAGACAATTAGTGTCCAACAGCACAACAAACACAGCCTTTTTCATGACTTTTCTTTAAGTGCATCTTTCTGGAAACCAGGAATAATAATAATGTTCCTGTTCGGCACGTATCAGAGCAGCAGTGTATAAGAGCAGATACATAAGTCTTTGTTACAGTTCCAATTTAATCTGAAATAATAATTGACAAATATGCAACTTTTGGCTTTAATTGTTTTTAATGTGAACAGTGATCACTTCATCATACTTGAGTCATGTTTAGAAAATTTAAACAAGCTGCATGATTATGCTAGGAAGCATGGAATGGTTTGTTCAAATCAATACCATCTGTGGACAGAAAAAGTTGGGGAAATTTTAGTCATTCTTGAGGAATGGAAATGTGATTCTCCATGCTAGAGTAATTGTAATCCTCTTTGTATCTGTAACCCAATAGCATAGTTGTCTTGAAATTGTCTCATTGAACACAATCATCAAGTGCAAGAGACACGGTGCCACTGGGTGTCACTGCTCCTCACTGTGGTCCCAGAGAAAACCTCTGATTTGCTCCAGATTCAGATCACATATTTTCATTTGTTCTAATGGGGGATTACATTTATATTTGACTTGTCTATGTAAGCAATTAGATAAAATGGACTAGATTTTAAACTAATGTTTAAGGCTCTGATTCTGGTTTAAAGATCTGTCTAGGCACTGATGGCAGAGAAAATTTTCCTACATCTGCCAACTGACACTTTCTTTTATAAGTTAGAAATATTTTGCATATATGGGTCTTAGTAAACTGAAAAAATGATTACATAAAATAGAAATAAAAGCTTTTGTAGGAAAGAAGTACTCGTCTAATCTGTCTGTTATCTTGATACCTGCAAACTTATCTTTTGAAATGGTGATTTTGATGTAGCATTACTCACCAGGATGACCACAGAGACAATCTTCAGCCTTGTAATTTGCATGGGTTCCCTCTGTAATCTGCAGGAAAAAGGATGCTTCTCTAGGGGACAGATGGAAAGAGAAACATAGTTTTGCTGCACCCCATTCTTTCCCCCACTCTCCGGAAGTTTGTCTCTTTCCAACAAATACAAGGAGAGCTGTTGGAAGCTGGCTTTATTAAATTTTCTCTGTTCTGTGTGAGAGCCCACAAATCAGACCCACTGTTATTTTTCCTGATATCATTTCTACTTCTGTGAAACTGCCAAGCATCTCTTACATCTTTACTGTAACACTGCTATCTCTCGGTTCTTTTAGATTGCATCATCCACATTGAAACTGGGGGAACAGTGTACTCTATTTGGGAAGGAAATCTCACCTTGCTGGCTAGAACACAGGTGCTGCTCTTTCTCTCTGTGACCAGCCTCTTTAACCTGCCTTGGTTTAGGTGCAGAGATTGCAGCTGTGCCAGCCATGGCTCTACCAGCTGCACATTTGAGCAAATGAGGGTACATATTTCCACCTTGCTCTTGGCACCCAGAAAGCAACCACTTACTATCTATCTGCTTTATTCCAAGCCCCTGTTTCAGTATTTGATCCATTCTTTCATTTAATTTTAAGTATAGGAAGGTGAGGGAAATGTAGGCCCCCTCTGGAAGGAAATAGGAGACCTGGACTTAAGTATAGGAAGGTGAGGGAAATGTAGGCCTCCTCTGGAAGGAAATAGGAGACCTGGAAACCCGGGATATGGAGAATGCTGAGGTATTCAGTGACTTCTTTACTTCAGTCTTCACTAGCAAGCACTCAAGTCACACCCCCCAAGTCACAGAAGACAGAGGTAGGGACTGGGAGAATGAAGAGCCACCCACTGTAGGAGAAGATCAGGTTCAAGACCATCTGTGGAACCCGAACATGCTCAAGTCCATGGGACCTGATGGGATGCATCTGTGTGTTCTGAGAGAACTGGCTGATGAAGTTGCAAAACCACTGTCCATCATATTTGAGAAGTCCTGGCAGTCTGGTGAAGTTCCCATGGACTGGAAAAGGGGTAACATAACCCCCATTTTTAAAAAAGGGAACAAGGAAGATCCAGGGAACTACAGGCTGGTCAGTCTCACCTCTGTGCCTGACAAGATCATGGAGCAGATGCTCCTAGAAACTATGCTAAGGCACATGGAGAATGAGAAGGTGATTGTTGACAACCAGCATGGCTTCACCAAGGGCAAATCATGCCTGACCAATTTGGTGGCCTTCTGTGATGGAGTTACAGCATTGGTGGACAGCGGAAGAGCAACTGATGTCATCTACCTGGATTTGTGCAAGGCATTTGACACTGTCCCACACAACATCCTTGTCTCTAAGTTGGACAGAAAAGAGTCAGCAATTCCAAAGACATCAGAACAGATAAAAATTAAAAGAATTTAAGAAAATTCAATTCTCCTCCTTCTCAGAGAGTTGGACTAGATGGATGGACCACTGGCTGGATAAGGAATTGGCCAGCTGGTCACACTCAGAGTGCAGTCAACAGTTCAATGTCCAAGTGGAGGCCGGTGACAAGTGGCATCACTCAGGGGTCAGTACTAGGACCAGCACTGTTTACCATCTTTGTCAGTGATATGGACAGTGGGATTGCGTGCACCCTCCGCAAATTAGCTGAGTGGTGTGGTACTGGAGGGACGGGATGCCATCCAGAGGGACCTCAATAGGCTTGAGACGGGCCCATGCAAACCTCATGAAGTTTAAGAAGACCAAATACAAGGTCCTGCACCTGGGTTGGGGAAACCCCGAGCACAAATACAGGCTGGACAGAGAATGGATCATGAGCAGACCTGAGGAGAAGGACTTGGGGGTGCTGGTGGTCAAGAAGCTCAATGTGACCCAGCAATGCGCACTCACTGCCCAGAAGGCAAATAACCGTATCCTGGGCTGCATCAAGAGAAGCATGGCCAGCAGGTGAAGGGAGGTGATTCTCCCCATCTACTGTGCTCTCATGAGACCCCACCTGGCATGTGGCGTCCAGTTCTGGGGCTCCCAACACGAGGAGAACATGGATCTACTGGAGTGAATCCAGAGGAGGGCCACCAAGATGATCAGAGGGCTGGAGCACCTCTCCTACAAGGACAGGCTGAAAGAGTTGGGGCTGTTCAGCCTGGAGAAGAGAAGGCTCCGGGGAGACCTTATAGTGACCTTCCAGTTCCTGAAGGCTTTGGGCAACCTGGCCTAGGTGGAGGTGACCCTGCTGATGGCAGGGGTGTTGGAACCAGATGATCTTTAAGGTCCCTTCCAACCTATCCCATTCTGTGATTCTATAGTCCAATAATCAGTTTTCAGCAGATGGAAGTTAATTAGGAGGTATTACAGTCAGTTTTTTCTATCTCCGTGTTGCACACTTTTATTCCAAATCTGCCAATGCTGGCTCTTCCTATTTCAGCAAGAGTTCCTGGAGTCGTGCCTGGGAAGGTAGATGATCTTTAAGGTCCCTTCCAACCTATCCCATTCTGTGATTCTATAGTCCAATAATCAGTTTTCAGCAGATGGAAGTTAATTAGGAGGTATTACAGTCAGTTTTTTCTATCTCCGTGTTGCACACTTTTATTCCAAATCTGCCAATGCTGGCTCTTCCTATTTCAGCAAGAGTTCCTGGAGTCGTGCCTGGGAAGGTGAGGTCGCATTCCTTATCCTAAAAACAATAATCCCCTCTGAATGAGAAGGAGGAGAATTGAATTTTCTTAAATTCTTTTAATTTTTATCTGTTCTGATGTCTTTGGAATTGCTGACTCTTAATTTTTTAATTCCTGGAATGTATTGTATTGGGTCTTAAAAGTACTTTAATTCACTTTCAGAGTGAGACTGGGTGGTAACTTTTACTTCACTCAAATAGTTTTAGCCATTTTATCATTATCATAACTGAGCGTGTAAGATTCATATTCTTTACAGTATCTTAACAGCTACTAATAACTTCACAACAATACAGTACGGGATTCTTAAAGGAAAAATAAAGATTTTTTAATAGTAAGCATTGAACATTTCTCTGCCTTTCTTTTTCATTAACTAATGGTCAAACTAAGCCCTTCCTTTTAATTTACACAATTAGAAAATACAGTTTATAGAACTATTATGAAAATATTGTAGTGCTTATTTTTTTTAAAGTGGATAGAGTATTACATCTCCAAAACTGATCAAGCAAGAAGGTTACTGCTTGCTTTGTTTTTATTTACTGTTTCTGGTACTTCTCTTCATACTAAGAACAACAGAGCAAAAGAACTTTAATTTTGATAGTATAGAGTATGGTGATGAAAGTTGTCTCTAGCAAAGATTTTTTTCTTAGGAAGTTTGTTTTTGTTTTGCGTCTGCTTAGGGTGTAGGAGGGTGGGAGCATATGAGGCTATTGCATGCTGCAATGCTGTGTACACATGTGTGAGAGCTGAGTGGAAGGACAGGGGAAGCGCCCGTGGTTCCTGTGCCTGGATCCCCTCCTGTAGGCTCCACCTTCTTTGGGCTCATTTGAAGGGATTTTAATTTCTCAACCTTTTCACTGCCACCGCATAGTTTGACTCATAATTTACATTTCTTGTTAAAATTCGTATTTAGTGGAGAGGCTTCAGCTCATTATATTATGATGATTTTTATAAACAAATTGTTGCAGATATAAGCAGAGACCAGATATTCCCACAAGGTTGGAAAAAAAAAAAAGGGAGGGTTTTCTCTTTCTTCTTCAGTAACGTTGGTCTGGGATCCTTTTATTCTTTATGTAAGCCTTGAGGCTTCTTCAGTTTCAGTTTGAGGATGTATCACGTGTTTTTCTTTTACCAGAGATACTTCTTTTATCAATATTCTTCTCATAACAAGTCTTATACTGAAACCAAAACACAGCTATTCTAACTACTAAGAAGAAAATTAACTCTATCCTAGCAAAACCAGGACATCTCCCAAAGTTTCTAAAGCACTCTTTAAAGCTAAGTGCACAGAATGATTTCTGAGTTGATTTCTCTGCACAGTTTTTGCCACAGAGAGTATTAGTATTCTGTTACAGAGTCTTAGTGATAATATTAGCTTACTGTATGACTATGTGATACAGCACAAAAACATATGTTGCATACAGTCTGCGAGAGCTGGGAGTATACTGATGGTTTAATACAGATATGGATAAATGTGTGCATGTGTATATGCGTACTATGTACATCCATGTACCACTACTGACTCCATGCACATGAATATAACCTGTGTATACCCACATACATGTATGTATATAAACACATAGAAACAAAGTTCATGGGAAGTTTCTTTTTTGCTTTGTATTGCACTATTATTTAGCCCTCCCTGTTGGTGTTCTTTTAATTTGTTTTCTAATGAACAGCTTGTAAAGCACTTATATAAAGATAGACAAACATACTGCATGTATTGATACTTTTCATTCAGAAGGTGAAATAAGACACGAAATCTTGAGGTGTTGCTTGAGGATTTCATGTGTTACCAAGGGAGAGTAAGACAAATGAGTATTTCTAAGTGAGAGGTGAGGAATCCTACCTATGGGTAGGCCAAAAAGAAATTTGCTTGATATTCCCTCCTCCAGTTGAGATATAGCCCCAAATGTAGCAACAGCAATGTCACACCTCTCAAAGCTGCTCCTGTATGCCACACCTATAGGTATTTTTCTGTATTTCAAAAGTTATAGTAAATGTACACCACCCATATATGTAATCACACATATATGGTGTGATTTACACCAATAGAATTACTCCTTATTAACCATGTGAAATTGAATCTTGGTCTTTAGACATGCTTATTAAAATATTTTTTCAACACTGTATAAAGGGGTTATAGTTGCAATTACTTTTCATTCAAATTAAGATTTCTTACAAGTGTTTTAATTTGTAGTTCCTAGTGCTCCCAGGGATATTGTTTTTTCCAATGTGCAATCAACAAGTGTGACCTTGAACTGGAGATCACCGAAATCTATCCTTGGCTGCTTTCAAAACTACAAGATTACTACACAGCTACAGTCCGTCTACTGCAGTGACTGGGAAACTAAGGAATGTATTGAATATGAGATGCATCAATATTTATATGAAAATGTGGTGGATGGCTGGATAGAAGAGACAGTGTATGGACTGAAAAAATACAGATGGTACAGATTTGCTGTTGCTGCCAGTACAAATGTTGGTTATGGCAGTTCTTCACCTTGGATTTCTACGCAAACACTTCCTGGCTGTAAGTAAGGATGTTTGCCATGTGTTAAAATGCTATAACTTTGTGATGTTCACCTAAATAAGCAAGAACACTTGATAGAATTTATTTCTTCATAGACCTACATTAGTGAAGTTAATAAGGATTTTCACTCTTCTCATTTAAAATATGATGTAAATCTGTGGTAGGTATGCATATTTGACACTGCTTCAGATTTTAATGCCTTTTGGATTGTGTATTATATTTACTGCTTACTCAACAGCAATTTCATTCCTCAGCCTTACATCACATCTAGAATTTTTAAATCTGAATTTTGGCACATACAGAACTGGCATGTCTGTCGTGCCTCAGCTGAGGATTTTGGTTTCCAAGTAAGAGAAGAGTTAGTTGTCACGGATAAGTCATCACTAGGTATTTGAGAGAAGGGGATGTGAAAAATTATTTAGGAAGTTGTCATGTTGACATATGACCTTAACTCCCAGTCTGCAGCCAGCCTAGGTCAGAGCACATCTGAGACGTGGCCTCTGGCCCATGTAGAACAACTGAGAACCACCACAAGTGGCTTGACTAAATCACAGCTCTTTCACTCCTTTCCCATTCCAAAGTAATCATAACAGATACCAAGGACTTGAAAGCTGTGTACCAAGGACTATTCAGTGACCTGGATTCCTGCCCATAAAGTTTTCCTGTAGGGGAAAAGAGGAAAATGTGACTGTCACATCCCTGATTCCCACCCATAATGTTTTATCATATCAGGAAAGAAGGAGATCCCAGATTCCTGCCCGTAACATTTTCCCGTAACAGGAGAAAGGGAAATGTGATTCACATTTGCCGATCTCCTTGGTTGGAGTAAAAGTGCAACAGCACTCATCTGTAAATAGACAAATTATTCAGTAACAGTGGCTCAGCTTAAGAGGGTACAGTTAGGTATAGAATTGGTTATTATTCACCACTTGCATGGGGTCCCTAGGTTATGTTATGAGCAAGAAAGACGGCAAAGAGAGAGGGAGAGAGAGAGAGAGAGAAAGAGAGAAGAAAGAGACAGATAGGTATCACCAGTCCTGGTTCTAACGGTGGTCCAGCCAATGGGAGTGTCCAGTCCTTAGAAGTGCCTGCCTATACAGTAATCTGTTCAGTTTTACAAGCAGCTAGTCCCTTAGTTGATTTTCTCTCTTCTCATGCTAATTAGATGTGGTCAGGTTACCAATCTTGCATGGTTTCAAAAGATAAGGGAGTTGGCTCAGAAAGTGCTATCCTGCCTTCACAAGACCCTCTTCTCTGACCACAACTTATTCCACTTCTTTTTATCACTATGGTAACTCATCAGACAAAATGTTTGACACGTTCAACCAAGATTTGAGACTTTTAACCACATATTGTCTGGACCCTTACACCCACATACTTACTTCATTCCATTCATGTTTTTACAGTCATGTGATGTGAATCCAGGAGGCTTTTATATAATGCTCCTTATAAGTATCTGTGCACTCTCTGTACAGTAATACAGCCGTCTATCCTTAAATAACTCAGTTTTTCTATTAGGCAAGGAAATATTGCCATCTTCATTTGCTGATGAGAAATTGCAATAGAGAAATTCAAAGCCCCAAAGGGCAAAGATATTTGGACACCGTGATAGTGAACATCACAACAGCCCATTTCTCATGTAAAGCACAGAAGCAGTCCTTTGGACTCAGAAATGCTGGAGTCAGCTGCAGAGTCATTCTGATGTACACTTACTTTCTTTTTCCAGCGTTTCTCACAGGGATGCTATGCCTGTAAATTAATGCAATATTTCAAATGAAAGTGAAAAAAAAAAACCCAAAACATAGAACCCCAGATGGAGCAGAAAACAGCTAACAGAATTTGTGCAACTCTTGAGCCAATGGCTCTAGGGAGTTTTCTTATGTTTAGATGGATAGATCTCAGCTGCTGATGTATGCAAACACTTGTCTTCAAAAAATTGTTGCTGAGTTTAGGAAAGTAGGCAGATAACAAAAAAAGATATGATCACATGAAGGTTGGATCCTCTTTATGATTTCCTCTCTGCACAGTGATAATTTAATTTAAGAGAGCTAGTTTTCTGTCAGTCCCACTGAAGAGATGGTAGTTGAAAGTATAAAAATCTCATTAGACTGCACAAGCCCTTTCCATGCCAGTAACGGTGTTGTTCCCGGCAGTAGCTTCTCTGTGTGTTCTATCAGCTAGTCTAACAAACAGTGATGGTGTAGAAGTTAAAAAAGTTCCACCAGTTCTTCCAGCCCAAGTGACTGGGGCTGCTGGCCTCTGTGGTAAGGGAAGTGGGCAGCAACAAATATCCTGTGAGCTACATCAGTGACACATCAAGAGATGAGCTGCCTGTAAAACACACTGCCATGGAGGCAAGAAAGCACAGGCACTATTCGGGATATCATGGCTGCGTGCTGGTCTTTTTCCTGGGGTAATGGCAATCAGCTGAGGAGGAACAAAAGAGGAATGTGACATGTCACAGCTGGGTGTGCTTCAGCAGTGCTGGGAGCCTCCCTCAGCACTGGCCGATCTTTAGCAACAAGCAGGTCTCTAGCTACCTGACCTCATAATTTCCAAAGACTAGCCTTCAGAAATATTGTTAACCAGACTAAACAACCTTAGTTCCTCTCTTTCTTTTGAAAGGGCACTGCCTGTAGGAGGAAAAAGCAATTCAGGATGCACAAAAACTGACCCAGCACTCTGGGCAGCATTGCATAGTGTATCCAGAGAACAGGTGTAGATCCCCCTCTCCTTTCCCTCCTGAACTGAGCCAGGCATCCTCTGGATTATCCTGCTGGTGCACAGCCAATAGACATGGTCTGTCAGGGCTTAAGGGTGCTTAGCTGCTATGTAAAATAGTCTGAGTACTTAGCCCATAAAATCAATGGGAGTTGTGTTTGCAGATTTGAGGGCAGAAGTTAGCCACTGTTTCAGATTTTCAATAAATGCCTCTGTAAGATGTTGCTTCTGTCAAAGGAAAAGTTATATTAGTTGTGAAATAATAGTAAAATGATTTTTCTTCAGAAATAATTGAGTTCTCAGAAATTTGTGTTTCTCTGAAGACTAACTCAAAGAAAAAACAAAAACAAAAACCCTAACTGTAATTATTATACTCATATTCAGGAAGTTACAGGATTTAAGATTAAAACAATTCTCAGTTCCCAGGATATAAAGAGATACAACTTCAACAACAGCAAAAATTACATAACAGAAACCCTAAGTATTCTTTACAATTGCTGAGAATTTGACTGTTGTGTTAAAGCAGAAATATCTAACTATTCTGATTATTCAGTGACTAAGGTGAGGATCTTGGAGCTATTTATTTCAGTTGCTCATTATGAAAGTAAATTTAAGGCTACAGGAATTCTTTTTAAGATTCTTTAACTCATTTCAAAGTTCCAAACAAAAAATAACGGCTCTTTTCTGTACTGAAAGTGGCTGTAGGTTGTTCAGTACAGTCCAGTTATGGTATCATACAGAAAAGCTATTCACCCTTCTGCCTTACAGATTATCCTCATAGGAATTTCCCTACTGTCTCATAAAATAGTTTGATGGCACTGTTATTACTTAGCTGATAGATTAGCCCAGAGCAAATCTGCTCTGCAAGATGAAATATTTTCTATATAACCTAGATTTATTTAGTCACCAGTACAGAAGATCACAGTGTTGTGTCACAGTAAGGGAAAGGGCAAAAAATGTTTTCCATAGCTGGGGAAACCTTGTTCCCTCACACCTGCACTTACCTTGAGTTTCACTTTTACATCTATAAGGAGAAAAAGATTGGTCAAACCTATGCTTTCTAAGACAAAATTCACTTTGGAGAGTCAGTGTTAGGTGAAAAATGAATGGCAGTGAATCACTGCCCTCATTTTGGATCTCATACAGTTACACAATGCAATGCTTTTTGGTAAACTGCCAAGTCTCCTAATGCCAGGGTATCCTGGGATACAAAGGAAAATCCCAGATGTTTGAATGTCCCATAAAGGCTAGGACATAGATGCATGGGGCAGAAGGTTGTGTTTCTCTTTTCAGCACCTTTTTTTCCAGTCCCTGCTGATACCCAGTTGCTTGTTATACTTAAAAAAACGTTTCTGCATGGTGAAAAGTAATAATACTGCATCTGTTATGCCCTTTCTTCTGGGACATCTTGCCTGAGGCAACTTGTTTTTCTCTGTTCTTTTCATTCTCTCAGAACTAAATAATGCAAAGCAAATATGGCCTAATGTAAGATATAAGTGTTTAAATATACATAAAAATAACTTAGATTATTATAAAATCAAATAACTGAACCTCACATTTAATTTTTGTTGAGAAAAAGAAAAAAGGGCTGGTCTTAACCAAACTGGCAAGCACGAATTTCTGTTTGAAGACTGGAGTGTTCAGTCTTATTTTTGAGGATTATGCTAAATGATGGGCTATCCAGACTTATCTTCAAGCTAACACACTTAACTGCTGCCTTAGCATCAGGACACAGATGGATGGGAAAGATGACCCTGACCTCCATAAGACCCACATTCCTGTGCAAGGATAGAAGCATGATAATCAGGAAATGATGGTTATTAGTTACAGAAAATGCATTATTGTGAAAACCAGGAGAAAAGTGCTTATGAGAGGAAGTGATTGGATTATGGGGGAATGAGAGAATAAGACTAGGTCATTTCTACTGAGTAAATTGCTGTGATTTATAAGAGAAAGGGTATAGTGATATCATGGCCTCGTAGTGACTAGATTCATCTCACAAAACAACCTAAATCAGAATGTGGCAGTTACCCACTGAAGCAAACACAGTTTTTTAAAAGGTGGGTTTTGTAAGATGAGTCACGTTAAACACATTTCATTTTCTAGTTTTTCTAATTATACAGGTTATTTTCAAAAATATTCCAGAATTTCAATATCATTCAGTTAATGTCTGATATTGAACTTTTAATGATGAAAATAAACCAGGTATTAATGCTTAGATGTATTTTAGATAAATATCTTAAATACAGCATACTCAATTAGAATTTTCTTGCAAAGATCTAAAAATGTATCAAACATAAACTGCATGCGAAAATTATCCATATAAATAACTTTAGCTTGGGTAATTTGTAGATTAGATTAGGCTTTAAATAATTTCACACCATCGTTGTCTAATCCATAAACCTAAATTGGCTTCTGAAAAAAATATTAAGCTATTAAAGGCTCCATTAATGCTATAAAAAAGTAATGGAAAATTGTCTTTGGAAACTTTGTTGATTTGGAAACTAAGGCTCAAGAAGCTA
This sequence comes from Antrostomus carolinensis, assembly GCF_000700745.2. Classification (NCBI taxonomy): domain Eukaryota; kingdom Metazoa; phylum Chordata; class Aves; order Caprimulgiformes; family Caprimulgidae; genus Antrostomus; species Antrostomus carolinensis. The sequence goes on along the minus strand of NW_010304287.1, from coordinate 34,081 downwards.
TATATATAATTTTATACTGTTTTTTAGAAATTTCAGCTGGCAGTAAGGTAATACCACTGCCACAGTTACTGAAAGCACTGTTGACACTAAAAGACACTGAGTAACAAGTCTGACATGCATTACCTGAAAAATAAGCTTACTTTGCACTAATTCTAGTTTTTAGGCAACATGCTTGCCCTTGTATTTTGTTTTGTCTGTTGTAGCTCCCCACTCAACAGCCAGCCTTCTCTGAGCAGTCTCCTCTTTCATCACCCCTCATGTGCTTTCATAGTTTATTCAGTTACACTCTGCATTCAGTTGTTCCATGCTATTCAGTATTTTTGGGGACTGCTTCTGCCTACAAAGTCTATTATATTCCTGCTAATCCCAGCACAGCCATATACCCCCTGTATCCAACAACCTAAATTCTTCATAGCACCTTATCAGCTCCCAAAACTTCCTGTTTTATTTTTCAACCACAGTGCAAAATTTTCAGATTCACAGGGCAAGATTTAGTGATTTCTCTTCATTAACTTTTCACACATAGTTTCAATAGCTACATAACTTGTTCCATGCCATTTTTCCTTTTCTTAACCTGATTTTTACCTAAAAAACTAAGTAGACTTGAATACACTCTGATTTCCCCGTTAAGCCCTCTTACCTAATGGTTAATGGTGAAAAAATACGTATTCATGCATTAATCATGTTTGAGAAAAGAGACTGCATCTTCTGACTTGCATAGATAAGATCACTTTTATCAGTTTTTTAATAACAGACTGTTCACTGATATGCATTAATCATAGTTGTATTTTTGTGTGGTAGATTAAAAAAAAGGCACCATGAAGCCAAGTTCCGGAAATATGTACAAATCTGTTGTTGTTTCTATAACAGGCCATTTACTGAAATGTATCACAGTTGTCTTTTTCTGTAGTAGATAAAAAAAAAGACCGTGGAACCAAGTTCTGGCATTATCTACAAAACTGTTGTCACTTCTGTTACAAATTTTATTTTCCTAAAATTTACTACAATCCTTATGAATATGTAATATCACGTACTGTGAACTGCCATGTTGTTATTATGCTTTCATTAATTTCTTCTTCATGGATAATAAATAACTAGGTTAATTCACATATCACCTTGACAAAAGGAAATTTTAGGAAAAACCCATTTCTTAATGTGAATATTCTTGCCCACTTACAATTCCTATCACTTTTTTGTGTGTGTTTTCCAGAGTTTCTGAACATGTTAAGAATAAGTTGAAATGAAACCTAGAAAATACTTTTTTTCTGTATAAAATTATTTATACTAGTCCTCTCCTACATCGCTGGAAATTTTTTCTAACATGCAGAAAACCTTGTGTTTTCATAATTTCTTGTTCTTTGAATGATTTGTTTGACATAAATGAATGTATTATTCTTGTCTATTTGTCTGAAGAGTTGTATATATTTTGCTTGTGTCATGTGAAATACATATAAATACTTTGTAAAACTATAATTTCAATTTAAAATGAAGTTGTAGGCAGTTTATACGCTGGAAAAGTCATAGTAATTGCAATGAAAGTTGTGTTTCTAAATCACACTGTATGCTTTATATATGAGAGAAAAAATGTTATAATTATTTAAGCAGTGTATAACAGTAAATTAGAGAAAAATATTTTTTTTTCAAATTGAAAAATAATCTCTACTGGCCACTACAATTACTGGATTATCTGTTGTGAACTTCTTTGGCCATGATTCACATATATATTTTTTCTGCAGCTCCAGACAGTCCTCCAGAAAATGTGACTGTTTTAGCTACATCTCCTCACAGTATTAATATCAGCTGGAGTGAACCTGTTGTCATCACTGGACCAACATGCTACCTCATAGACATTACCTCAGTAAGGCAACTCTGGTTTATTGTTGATAGTAATACAGATGTTTGTTGATATAAATACTACAGCAGATGTTCTTATAGAAATTACAGGACACACATAAACTGGATTGAAAAACAATATGACTGTATCTATTTCCACATGAACTCCACAAAAGATTTACTTCTTAATGAGGGATAAATTAATTACTTGCTATTTCAAAATGTGTGCTAATAAATGGTCTTGGAGAAATGAAAATGTAGCTATAAATGTATACAGGAGAAGAGTAGCTGAGCTTTGCAAAGGTGTACCTCCTTCTAAAAATAATGATGCTGTTTACCAGTAAAAATAATAATGATGGGTTTTTTTCTTCAAAGGAAGGAGAAGTTCATTGTCATAGTTTTACAAACCAGAGTGCAGAGCCTAACAAAAGGGAGTGACTTATGCAAAGTTACAGTGCATCAGAGGGCAAACTTTAAAGTCAAACTAGATTTCCCACTTTCCACTTGGTGCTCTGTCCATCAGATTAGTTGTATTTTGGTAGCACAACAGTAACACTTCCTTCTCCTTGATCTTTATAAGCAAAAAAAAAGGCTTATAAAGCCTTTTTGTGGCCTTTCTCTTTTCATCCTCTACTACGCTTACGATATTCCTTAAAGTAACCGTTAATAAACATAATTTCTTGCCCTGTGGCAAGATATGAAACTTTCTAAATTCGAGCACATAAGCAGGATATAGGTTCCTTATTCTTCCAGCAAGTATACAGGCAGGGCTATCAGTGAAAATGGGAAGCAGTTTACTAGACCTTACCTAGGAAAACTTTCTGTTTGGAGCTTCAAAAATCCTGAATCAGTCTGTTAGATAATGGGAAAAAAATTTGAAGACTATTTCAAACTATTTAAAGGCTTTAATTTTTTTCAATTTTCTGAGAAGAAAGTAAGACTATTATGTCCATATTTTCAATGTTTCTGAATTGATCATAAGAATTACAGATGTGACAAAACATTAATGCTGAAATTTTTGTGCAATCAAAATTTCTAAGGAGATCAGTAAAAAAATAACATATTTTTACGCTCTTCAGTAAAGCTACAAGTGAGAGTAATGTGTAGTCCTGCTATTTTCTCTTCCTCTAACCTCATTGTCCAATATGTAGAATGCAATCTGTTCAGTTCTGAAGACACCACAGCAGTAGCATGACAGGATGAAGGATGTACAATAGCAAGGGAAATACTGACAGGGAAGGAATGGTTCCTTGTCCCATTAGGTAGATCGCTAGAAACTACATAATAATTTTTATTTCTCCCTTACTAAAGTTAAAGAAGACTTTTTCCTCGTGAAAAGTTCCTATTGCTTTTGACTAAACAGCATTACAGTGCATCAACAGAAAAAAACCTCTTTTCATGCTTTTGATAAAACTTGTAAATTAAATTTTCAAGTCTTGATTTTTTTGTCTGTAATATTTAATTAATTTGTATTTAAATAATTTCTCCGCTGTCTGATATTTCCTAAATTACAAACGGGGTGTCATTTTCATAGTGATTCTACACTATGAAAATGTTATAAATACCTTAGCAATATAAGTTACAGTAAAATTCCTAAAGTAAGGTGAACTACAGAATGTTTCATGTGAGCCTGCCAGCATTTGGAAGGAACTTTAAAATTTTTAATTTAATGTTTTAAATGTTTGGTTTGGAGGGCTTTGGCTCTGTTTTTACGAAGTGGGGGGTTTTATTTTGAAATATATTTCAGATATCTAGCTTAATGTCTAGGGATTCCTTGTAATCAGATGTTGCCTGTCTAACAATCAGTAACTACAGGGGGTTAGTTCTGTAGATAATAATCTTAGTAGACAAATCTATTCCTTCTTAAAGACCAATAAAGCTGTCACAATCGTTTTCAGTGAAAATTTCAGTATATATTTTGTTGTCCCAATGGGAAAATTTTTATAACAACTCCAAAGTCCACAAACTTCCTATATGTATAACTTTACTCATTTTAGTTCTCAACTGAGTATTTTAGGATATATAAAAATAAGTTCACAGAACAGAATAATTTCAAATTTCTACTCTGTGATGTCTTTGTTCTTGAAAAATAGTAACTAATATTTATTAGTGAATGTATTAGGGATCTGTTTAAATTGCTAGGATGTTCTATGCAGTTTTATAGATCAGAAAAAATAAAAAGTACTCCCTCATCATTATTCCAGTGAGTCATATTTTAGTTTGTCTTGCTGCCTACTATAGTATCCTACTATTCAGTAGGATACTATACTATAGTATCCTACTATTCAGTAGTCCTGAATAAAATATTACTGAAAATGAGTAAGTAAATGGAACTGAACCATTAAACTTCAGGAAGAATAGAAATCATTTTAATTATGTAATACTGTGGTTATCTTTTAGCTCTTGTATAAATGTTTATATGCCAGATTTTTGATAGTCAGATAGGAAAAAGTGTTTCAGCTCTTCATGGGCATCCCAGGAAATGAATGTCTGTTTAGTCCATCAGAAAGTTTAGTTCAGGTTAATTCTCAGTGGGGATAGATGCATATCTGTCAAATAAAAGGTATGCTTGAACTATTCTAATGTTTTAGCAGCTGCATTTAATACAGATTTCATCCAGTGGGAAAACTACTGTACAGCTACCTAATCCTTTTTTCAGATTACACACTGAAGAAACAATAATGAAAACATCATTAACTGAAGTAGTGGGAATAGACATAAAAAGAATTTTGTAAATGATACTCTGTCAAACACTAGAAAAGCTTCCATTTTTATTTTTTCTTTTTTAAGCTAACAGTAGAGTTAATTAACTGGATATAAAGCTCAACCAACCCTGTAGATTTTTCAACAGAACTACAGATTATTGGAGATGTAAGGATGATAGGGATGCCAAGAAATAATCCAGTCCATATCCTGCTCTAACACAGAAATGAGTGCACCTGGAGTCTTCCTCACAAATTATTCATTATCTTGTTCTTAAAAATGTCCAGCACTGAAAATTCCTTAGCAATTTAACTGTAACTAGTTACAGTCATAGTTTTAGTTACATATTTAGGTATATCATTGCAGTTTTTTTAATATTTAATTCTAAACTTTTTTTTGGAACTTCTATTTGTGTTTTCATGAACACTAGGAACAACGGATTACCTTCAATTTAGTAACAACTTTTTTATATTTTGAAGTTATTACCATGTCTTCCACCATCCACCCTTTTCTAAAATGAACCCAAATTATTGAACTTTCCAGCTTTTCTAGTGAGATAATTACTCCCTCCCCACTGCCTTATAAGTACTGCTTCTATCAATATATCCCAAGAGGAACTGCACTTTCTGCAGTTTTATTAATATTATATGTTGCTGCCAATTTTTTCTTTTGTTTTTGTATTCCAAAATATTTTCTGCTATACAGCTGTTCATCTTCTGGATCTCTGCCTAGTTTGATTCCCATTTCAGGTCACTGCAGCTCCCCTGGCCCAGTGTCTACCAACTGGTTCATGTTTGCTTGGTGGAAGACAGCACCAAGCTAACAGATCATTTCCTTAATCCCATACTACAGCAAGTGCTAAAGAGGCAACACATGATGAGATGGGAGTGTAATCCCCTGTGCAGCTTTCTAGTCTTGGTAGCTAGAGACTTATTGTGAATCCTTCTATATAAATGGTTAGAAAAGTGAAAATATAAAAGTTAAATAAAGTGTTCAAATAATAATGTTGTACTTTTGGCTGGTTTTAGTCTTGTAATTATTTGTTGGGTTTTTTTCTTGTTATTATTATTTTACAGGTAGATAATAACAACTATAAGGCCCAGTTTCTGAAGACAAATGATGAGGGTAAAGTCTTAGAAATTTCTGATTTGAAAGCATTTACAAGGTATTCTGTAGTAATCATTGCCTTTACGGGGGATGTTAATGCTGCACACATTGAAGGCAAGGCTAGTTCTCCAGTAATTGTCTCCACTTTTGAAGCAGGTTTGTACTTTTCTTTACTTTATAAGGATCAAATTTTGCAGTTTTTCTTTCATCTGGCAAATAAATTAGAGTTTTGAACACATGGAGCACTATTAATGCAGATTTGTTCCCAGTATTTTTTCTTTAATATTTAAAAAGGTGGTAGTCAATCAAAAAATCAATGATGATAATAAATACTAAGGTTTATCTTTAGTAATGCAGAGATCTTAACTTACTTCATGTAAAATACGGACATGTGGGACACAGCCATCTAGATTACTTCTATAGTCAACGAAGAGAGATCCTATCTATATTAGCATGTATATATAAAATACCCGTCATAGGAAGGGATGATTTCCCTCTGTGAAGGTGCCTGTTTTCCTCAAGAGACTATTAAAAACTTGTAATAGTTTCACTGGACTAGCCCTTAGCTAGCATCCAACACAGCCTTCACCCACTTTCCCCCCCACCCTCAGGGGATAGGGGAGAGGATTGGGGGCAAGGATTATTGGGGGCAAGGAGGATTGTAGATTGAGATAAAATTAACTCTACCCTAGCAAAACCAGGACAACTCTATACAATATCCTTGGTCTTGATGCAAAATTTAAACATACAAAAATTAAGATAAGTGAATCCTACTCTTTATAAATGGTGCCTGAGCTGACTTGAGGACACGATCTCTGTATTCTCAGTGGAAAGAGGTTGCTAGTGAAGGCCCGCAGACATCTGTGCTTGAGTCAGCTATTCCACAGATTCAAAACCATCCGGAGAATGAGGTAGATACTAAGGTGAAAAAAGTTGCTAATGCTATAAAATTAATCAGAGAACTAAAACTGAGAGATGAGCGGGAAGGAACTGTTTAAGGACCTCATGACACTGAGAAGCTACATTAGAGTAAAGTAGATGGCATTTGCTTAGGAAAATATAAAGACATGTACATAGGGAAGGTATAATCCTAGCTTTATATACACAGTTCCTGGTTATGCTCTGTCTGCTATCTTTGCTGGTTTTGAATTGTTCACTAAGGATATTTAAACAAACAAACAAAAAAAACAACAGAACATATTATATGAAAAGATATTTAAGTTTTGTTTCATCCAAACTAATTATCAACTGTGTATAAACTACAATTGCCTTATCTCTAGTGAGGTTAGCTGCAGGTCAGCTTTTTTAGCTATATACTCAGGTTAATTTCAGATCTAGACATACTACACAGTGATTGTATTTATCATTTATCTTTCCTTTGATGTATGAAAATCCAATGTCCCTAATGATATTATATGATATGAGTGTGTGTGTATATATATATATATATAATGCCTTTAATAAGTTAAATTCTAAGGATTTCGTGACCTGTTTATATCCCTGGAGGTTGATATGATCTTTTACTGTGGAAAAATCAATGAAGATTAAATTAGGTGAAAGCTGGGTCTGTCCTATAAGCTCCTTTTTTTGGTAGCCCTTTCTTTTATGTAAAAATGTGATACTTTAGGAGGTGCAGTAACCTTAGAGAGGAGCAGTTATTCTCTCCATCTCATCTTGTCTCATCTGTACTGTCTAGTATATAGCTGTTACGACCAGTTTACGCAGACATACTCCAGAGAAGCCTGAGTAAGTATTTGTTGGCTGGTGTTAAAAAATCTGGAAGGTATGACAACTGCATCCAAATCCTTGGCTGAGGGAATGTGATAACCTTCAGTTGCTTGATTTCAGTATTTAGAGGTCACACTACATACTTGACTGCTCAGGTAGAGCAATAAATATTTAGCTGCCTGGAAAGAATGTTACAGCTTTTTCTTTCAGATAGGGACATTGGGAAAATGATTTATACTTTTGCTGTTTTGAGACTAAGCTACTGGAACAAGCAGTTGACAAAAAACTGTCTTTGGGAAAAATGTATGCTGTGTTAGTGTCCAGGCATTGGCTAGTGGAAAGTTTTTTCCTAAAAAGTTAGCTGTGATGAGCAGAGACGCTTAGGAACACAGTGGCTTGTTTATATGTTGGGAGGGAGTTGCTGTTGACAGAGGGCTTTCAAAAAGGGATACTCAAGACTAACACTTGCTTCTTGCCTGTCAACCCATGCAAGGATTTGTTTACCCTGGATGTATTTCAAGGTATAATGATGCCTTCAGGCTTTCTGAGTAGAAAATCTGAGTAGAGACTACTGAGGTTTATCTAATCATTATTTTTAATATTTGTAGCATTAAACGCTATAATTAAGAATAGAATTTCACTAAATATTTAACTTTTTATTGTCCTTATAAATATTTACATAAGCAATAAGTATTTGAGATGTTTTTAATAAAAACAGAAAATACAAATTAAATAATACTGACATGCAAAAATAGAATTTGTAATTTTTCAGGTTTTACTCTGAATAGTAGTAATAGTAGTAAACTGATTAAGTGGATCATTGAAATATTTATTTCAGTGCCTGAAGACCCACCCAACAATGTAACATTTCAGAAGATACCAGATGAAGTAACAAAGTTCCAAGTAACATTTGTGCCACCATCTGAACCAAATGGAAATATTCAGGTGTATCAAGCTATGGTTTACAATGAAAATGACCCCTCTGCCATCCGGATCCACAACCTCAGTGTCATTGATAAAACAGATCAGTCAGTCACTGCCATGATAGAAGGACTAAAAGGAGGACATACCTATAATGTCAGTGTAAGTACTGATACTTTTTCTTTGGATTTTTAATTTTATATGAGTGAGAGATTAGTCTGAATAGGCAACACAAAACTGGGCTGAATATGAGATCTTCATACCAAGAGTATTAGCTGGGGTATGAAGAGAGACAAATCTGAGGAACAGGGGCGCAATGACGAGGATGCAGTGAGTGGAAGCCAGACACACCATTAGTGGTTAGCTTTTTACTCTGAGCCACCAATTCATGTGCTAGCAAAGCAGCCTATGACACAACATCACGGGTACAAGACTAAATCTCTCTCTTAATTCCACTACTTGCATTGCTCATTTGGCTCAGATGAAAGGTCTAGTTCTGCAAGAGGAGGTCGTTAGAAGTATGCACATGAAGTTCCTTCAAATAATCAGAGACTAGGACATGAGAGGAGGCAGTGTAACTGTTAAAGTGGGCTTGTTTTTCTCCTTTTTGTAAGAGCTACATCACAAGTGATGACGTTTTACTGTACTTAGGATTGTAAAGAAACACGAAATAAGTTCTAGCAAAGTGTGAATGACAAAATGAGTGTTTCAGCATTCATCGTTGCTTCAAATATATCCAGATTTGGCCAATTTGAAGCTATTACAGCTATTTATTTTAAAAAGTGTTTGTTTCTTTAAGGTGTATGCAATTAATGGTGCTGGTGCAGGGCCAAAGATTCCCTTGAAAATAACCATGGATATCAAAGGTATGTCTCATAAAGTACCCTTTAGCTGAAATCTTTATATATGCTGAAGAAAATGCTGTTCTACCTGTGAGTACACAGCTGTGTGACTTTGTCTATTGTTTAGAGGCTGCATAATGCAAGAACAGGAACACATAACTGATAGTCTCAAATTGCAGTGCTCAATTTTGCTGCGTATCAATGATCGTTTGCTATTGATATCTGAATTATACAGTAAACCATGTGCAGACTCAGTGAAGTAATGTTGGTACTTCAGTATTTTGGTTACCATCAGCAAACAGCTTAGAAGAATATCACAGAGGTATAGCTAGGTATACAGTATCACAGTTGTGGAAATAAATCCAGTCATTGATTGAAATTCATTGAAAAAATAAGACTCAGGCTTGTCATTGTTTTCTCTTTTAGTTGAAAACTGATGTGCAGAGGCATTTATCAGAATAGTTTTTAGAGTCTTAAGGCATTAAGTAGAACATTAGGTTGTCCCTGAAAATATGCCGAAGAATTTGTCTTGCATAACACAGCTATGTACTTGAACAAAATACTCGTAGTGAAAACATTTTAAAACAAAACTCTGTGGTATATCTTTGTTTAAAAACAGAACCACCACGGCCTAAAAAGAAACCAGCACCAGTTTATGATGCTAATGGGGCGTTACTCATCACAGCTACAACAATTACGATCAGAATGCCCATATGTTTTTACAGTGATGATCATGGCCCCATCAAGAAGATACAAGTTCTTGTTGTGGAAGCTGGAGGTAGAATTTTTTAAGTTCTTCTGAAAATTTTCAGGTTTTTTTTTTATTTCTTTATTTTCATACTGTTGATCTTTTCTCTCTTAATTCTTTTCTTGGGTCTCAGTAATTTCAGGTTAGAAAACAGCTAACAAAGTCACTTTAGCTGTGGCAACAGTACTAAGAGGAAAGTAGCTTTCACAATACCTATGGGCTTGATACTGGATTTTGGGAACACTTGCAGAGAGTCATCCATGCTGTTTGAAGTCACCAATATTATTCTGGCCCTATTGTTATAATTGTATTAATTTATTTCGTTTCCTTGAAAAAATACATTTGGCATTTGTGAAAGGTAAATAAATATTAAACTTCTTTTACAAGGTTATTCTTCTGTTGTTATTAGTGTTGCATATAAAAGAATGAAGTCATGTGCAGTTGATATTTCCATTTCATAATAGGGGCAGAGAGATTTATATAAATCCCTTCTGTAGACTGTGGGTTAGAATATGTATCCCCTAGTATGGACTGATGAACATTTACTCATATGAACAGTGTAATGATAATCTTTTGAGTAATTGTCTACCAATGTGAATGGGAATTTCATGATAGGACATTATACGGTCAGACTTACTTTACCTAAGAAGGAAAATTCCAGGTACTTAATTATATTGTTTTGCTTGATTTCAAAGTATAGAAATAAAGCATTCACATTAACTGAGTTCATAGTAAGTCTGCCACCCTTTCCTGAAGGGAAATTCCCTTGAATTTTGCATTTTAGCACTAATCTTACAGACATTTACTTCACAGATATTGCTGTGAAGATTATCTTGACCTGATAGATATGCAAATTTCATGTTAAGCAACATTTTGAAGATTTTTCTCCAGTGTTGCTAGGTACTGTCCACTTATGGAAATCTCGTCATTCAATTTATGGAACAGTCTTCACTTTCTTTAGAATAAACACTTTTTACTGTCTTTCCTGGTCAGGCTCAATTTCAAAGTCAAGTGGCTTGCACAGGCGATATCCTCTACAGGCACAGCTCATGTGTGAGACTGCCCTTGAAATTTTCTAATTGTGATTCAGTTGACTTACTCTGAATTAACAAAATAGGGATAATGTAGATAACAAGGAAATTTGGACTCAAGTACAAATATAGTTATAGACTTAGTTGTGTAAATGGCACCGATAGCATGCTAAGCTCTTGAAAAAATAATTTCCTATTTAACTTTTTAAATTACAGTCTATTTAGAAATTGTTTCTAATTATTTCTTTTTTTGACAATAGCTCAGCATGATGGGAACGTTACAAAGTGGTATGATGCCTACTTCAATAGACCAAGGCCATATTTTACAAATGAAGGCTTTCCAAACCCACCATGTATAGAAGGAAAAGAAGATCTGAGTGGCAAAGAAGAGACATATGTCATAGGTGCTGACACTACATGTATGATACCAGGCAGTCAAGACAAAATATGTAATGGCCCACTGAAACCAAGAAAGCAGTACCTGTAAGTACATTTGTCTCTCTGTTTGTCCAAGAGAAAGATTTAAGTGTAATATACATTTATACAAACATACAAAACATGTATTTCAGTTATGAAAAGGTGGATATTGAAGTGATCTTCATGTGTCCTTAATTATAAATTTTTTGGCTGAGCAGAAATATGGCACAATTTTTTTTAAAATGTTTCAGGTAGCAAAAGATACTTACTGAGTTCTTAAATTAAATAAGCCCAACTTCAAGATAAGTAATTCGTATTGTTTGATTATACATTTAAGATACTGACACTGAGTCCTTGATGTCTGTCATAATATCACTTTAGCAGATGAATAATGATTCCAGCTTTTATTATACTAAAATTGAAAAATGATTTTTAGTTTCTAAGTGAAATAATATTTAAGAAAATGCACATAAACTTTTATTTCATTACTTTTCTTGGTTTTATTTCACAGATTTAAATTCAGAGCAACTAACATTAAAGGACAGTTTACAGATTCTGACTATTCTGATCCTGTCAAAACATTAGGTAAGGAGAGTGTCATTTACTAAAGTATTTCTCTACTTCCAAAGAAGCTAGACAATTCCATGTTTTCTTTTTATTACAGTGGTTTTCCTGAAGTAAATAATCTCAATTTCTGTTGAACCTAACTTAACCAGAATGGCTGAGAAAACATATCCATTCCCTTGTACGTCTTTTGAGCTTGTCAAGAGATCTTCCCTCAGCTTGGACTGCTAAATGAGGAAGCAGTATTGACAAAGTTCATTAGCAGAGATTCAGTTATACCACTAAAAATATCAATTTGCCAAGATAGTTCACCTTCCTTGGTCAACTGCCAGAAGCTATACTGTGTGTGCAGTTTCCTTCTGTGTTGGATGTAGAGCCAGTATTGTGTACTCTTTGCTGGATAAAAAAATGGCTGGATTGCTGGGCTCAAAGAGTTGTGGTAATTGGTGAACCATTCACCAAATCCAGATGGCAGCTGGTCACTAGCAGTGTTCCACAGGTCTCAGTTTTGAGGCCAGATCTGTTTAATATCTTTATCAATGATCTGGATGAGGGGATCAAGTGCACCCTCAGTAAGTCTGCAAATGATACCAAGCTGGGTGGGAGTGTTGATCTGCTTGATGGTAGGAAGGCTCTGCAAAGGGATCTGGACAGGCTGGATTGATGGGCCAAGGCCAATTGTATGAGATTCAACAAGGCCAAGTGCCAGGTCCTACGCCTGGGTCACAACAACCCCATGCAATGGTACAGGCTTGGGGAAGAGTGGCTGGAGAGCTGCCCGGCAGAAAAGGACATGGGGGTGTTGGTCAACAGCCGGTTGAACATGAGCCAGCAGTGTGCCCAGGTGGCCAAGAAGGCCAACAGCATCCTGGCCTGTATCAGAAATAGTGTGGCAAGGAGGACCAGGGAAGTGATTGTGCCCCTGTACTCGGCACTGGTGAGGCTGCACCTCGAGTACTGTGCTCAGTTTTGGGCCCCTCACTACAAGAAAGACATTGAGGTGCTGGAGCGTGTCCAGAGAAGGGTAAAAAAGCTGTTGAAGGGGCTGGAGTACAAATCTTATGAGGAGCAGCTGAGGGAACTGGGATTGTTTAGCCTGGAGAAAAGGAGGCTGAGGGGAGACCTTATAGGTCTCTACAACTACCTGAAAGGAGGTTGTAGACAGGTGTGAGTCGATCTCTTCCCCCAAGTAACAAGCAGAAAGGGCCTCAAACTGTGTGGGGCAGGTTTAGATTGGATATTAGGAACAATTTCTTTACTGAAAGGGTTGTCAAAGCATTGGAACAGGCTGCCCAGGGAAGTGGTTGAGTCACCATTCCTGTAAGTATTTAAAAGCCAGTGTAGATGTGGTGCACAGGGACATGGCTTAGTGATGGACTTGGCAGTGTTATGTTAATGATTGGACTCAATGATCTTAAAGGTCTTTGATTCCAGGATTCTATTATTCTATTCAGTGAGCCTAGTGTAGGAAACCTATTGGCTGCAGGTCATTCCTTCTAGTGGCAGCTCATCTGAGGACATGACCCCTTAGCCCTTCATCCTTTAGATACAAACAAAGCTCCATATTAATTAATATATTAATATTGTCAATTAGAATCCATCTGTTTCTGATGTCCCTTGCTGATAGGCCAGATGTTATGGGCTCTCAAATCCAGCACAAAATCCTCCATGGCAGTGTTGATCTACCCCCAAAATTGGGAATGAAGACTCTCATAGTAGATTGCAAGAAGATCTGTAAGTTCCTTTAATGTATTGGTAAGTCAAAACTTACTTAGCTAAGTATTAGCCTTGACTTTCTGAAAAGGAATCCCAAGACAACTTGATGAGTACCCAGAAGAATTTTAGTGGGCGCATATTTTTCATTTGGCATTCATCTTCTGTGATGTGAGCTCCCTTATTCATCTAATCCATGTTAGAAATTTGTTACATGACCTGATAGTGAGGATCCTGAAATGCTAATTCACTACCTGAATATTCTGAAAGGATCTGGCACTATTTCCCTAGCCCTGAATGTTTTGGAACGTGCAACACAATTTTTGTCTTTATATATTCTGAGTTTAAAAGTTCTAAGCTGATGAAGCAAATAGTTTGCCCAATAAGGG
>NW_010304287.1:0-20075 GCF_000700745.2 Antrostomus carolinensis | reverse complement strand
TGTGTCCAATCAGGAAAAACAAGTCTACTGGAAATGAGTCCATATGCCTCCAGTCCTCTGCGCAATTTCCTCCTTTCTAACAGAAAAGTCCACAATGCTTAAAGAAATCATGCTTTAGTGGCAGGCAGATAGTGCAATTCATTTGCTTCTTTATTGTTACTGAAAACTTGAGACACGTTCTCCTTTAGTGTAAATCATAAAGAAGCAAGACCTGTTTGTATATTGAATAAAATGTAATAGGAAAAAAAATAGACCTAATAAGTTCCTCAGATATCTGTGGCTTCTCATACACATCCAGGGCCTTCTTTGCTGGTTTAATACCAAGCTCTGCTTTTACAGTGGATGCTACAGCAAACTCTTGTCTCGCCTTAACTTCTAAATTTCGGAGTGTATCCAACAAGAAAGAAGACTTAAATGGAACAGACTATTAAAAGTTCCTTCTGTGCTTTTGTTGTGAAGTCAACATCAAATTGATATGTCACAAGTGATGCAGGTACTGCAGTTGAATGGCCTTGAAAATACAGCACTGGCAATGCCACTACCAATGTCATCTTAAGTGAATAAAGGAAGTTAGATTTTTTTCAAACACATTTTTTTCTGAGACACGTAACCTGAGGAACCTTGGTTATGAACTTCAGACTTACTCTAGAAGCATAACCCAGAAAACATATCAGAAAGATCAGTAGCTGTTAGGTATCTCTGTGGCCAATTACTACTCTTCCATTTTTAACTACAGCATCTTTTCAGAATAAATTTATGCTGCCTGAAGTCAGAATTACAAAATCATTTTAAATCAATTGTCTTCTTTTGCAATAATCACTGAAATTTGTGTTTTTCCAACATTATACTTTTTAGTAGATAAAACTCTAATTTGAATTTTGGCAGAGGTATTCATGATAGTTCAAAGAACCTTACATTATTTTGTTTTCTAAGTTTACTTACAGAATAGGTAGGTCTTCTATCTGGAAAACCAGAAAGCTAACCTTGTATCTGTGCAATTTAATAGTACATTTTAAACACATTTGAAGCAGAAAAAAAATATGGAAAACCTATGAGAGAGTTCTTTGTGACAGACATCAGATGCACTTGTTAAATAATGGGAATTTTGTTAGGGAGGAAAACTGAAGCAGAAATTATTGGAATACACAGCTGCAATAATGAATTTTTAATGATAGTAAAGGATACCTTTTACTATGGTGCTCCCACTCAACCATACTTGGAGTACCACAACTCTCCTCTTGAGATGGAGAAATGGAGTTTCTTCCTCATACATCATGGCTGACATTGCAAAAGTAAAGTCCATACTATAACAAAAGATCAGGATTTTTCCATGAGGTAACTAAGATGTGGTGACAAATACTGTTTAAACTTCTAATACATCAAGGCAGCTTATAACCTTTTCGTAAACTCTGATAGCTAGTTCAGCAAACCATTGTGGGGCAGCTGGTAGTTCTGTGTAAGTGTAGGTTTTGCATATGAAATACAAAGCTGATGAGACAGGAAATAATAAAAATGGGATTTCAAGACACTGTCTTTTGCATAGAAACCTACCTTTGATATTCTATTATTGCAGCTGGTTATCATCATGTATTGAATTGCAGCACCTCAGAACTATACAAAATTATGTCTTCTGTTTTGTCTCCTTTCCCTTGCCCATGATCATCTCTACAGTCATGTAAAGTCCTTCCCTGTTGCTAAGTAGGAGAAAATGTACTTTTTTATTCTTGGTGGATCTTCTGCCAGAACTGTTTTATTTAATAACATTGGCAATGTTTGGACTGACGTTAACCATAGGGTTTAACATTGACTTCACTGTTTAGTGTGAAATAGATAGAACTGTCATAGATGTTCCTCTGAAGATTCTTCTGTTCTTCTTCCACATTAGTAACGTTTGTGTCTTATCACAGAGATCAGTGAATTGCAGGGATTTTTTCATCCCTTTCCTCCTTACAACATTTTTTTATATACTGACTTTTCTATTGTCTTTCTCTGCTTTAAATTGTTCTTACCTTGTAGTGTCCCGTGTTGCATTTGAAACTTTACTAATGCAGTGAGTGGAATAATTATTTCAGGTGTTTTGTAAACTATACTTCGTTCTGTTGTCTGTTGTTTCATACAGGCATGATATTGCTTAATCATGTTTGTTTCAGTCTACAGTGGTCTGACACTTTCTTCTGATAAATTTCTACCCAACCTACTGATTTACTATGCTATATTATTGCAGCGGATTATTCCTGCCTATGTGTAGAACCATGTACTCGATCTTACAAAATTGCATCCTACTGTTTTAAGACAAATTCTTCAGCTAAAGCAGGATTATTTTTAATTTTCTCCAATGTACATGCTGTCCAGATTATCTGCAATACACCCTGTAATCCAAAAATCAGAGCCCTTTGAGAGAAACAAAGCCAGGACTTCAGTGTTTCCTTGTACATCTTTGGGAGGATGTTGTCCTTTGAGTGGGAAATCTCTGTTTTGTATGGCAGGAAGCAGTACATTTTCCTGTCCTTCCTGCAGGCTGGACAGGAGCTCGGTTTTCCACAGTGGATCAGCAAGTGGAGGTGAACGTCAGCATAGATGAACAATACCAGCAGTAATTATTCCTTGCTTTTCTTATTTTCACTGTGTACTTGAGGGAAAAAGAGGCTGAGATTTTTGAGATAGGGCCAGGATTATCAGGAAAGGTGGGAAATTAAATAAGTCTCAGAATTCTTTGGTACTAAGGTACCAAAGTGGTTCAAAAAGAGATTTAGAAACTACTAATCTCAATTGTTTATCAGTCTTTGAATGAGCCTTCATTCTCACCTGGAAAGACTGATCAGAATAATCAGCACCTTTACCTGTTTATCAGAAAGCCCTTTATGATTACTTTTGGCGTGATGATGGCTATTCATAACAATATCACCATTTCCCACATAAATAAAGAGCATGAGTTAATGGTCAGTGAGGCAGATTAATCCAGAAAGTTCAGATCCAATCATTAGGTGGGTTCCTTCAGCACCCTGAGGAGAGTATCTCCAAAAAAAGCATAATTTATTTTGTGCCTGTGAGTGATGGCTGCAAGCCTCACAGCTTTAGAGTCGTGGCTCTTCCTTTTCCACTTCTGGAGTTTGATTACTCCCAGCTGTTAGAGCAGTGTTCCTGTTCTTGCCTGCACAGAGGCTGAGGCAGGAACTCATCTCAGGCTGGTGTTCAGACTGGCGTTACTGCAGTGTAGACCTGTTTAGCAGGTAAAACTGAAAAGCACCAAGGGATGGCTGCATGTATAGCTATAGACATACACAATTAGCATTTTGTATTACATAGGTCAGCATGCTTAGGAACCTTTACATAAATTGTTTCTAGTTTTGTTACATTTTTCTTTCTTGAGCAGCTCTTCAACTGACACAAAACGGATGCAATTGTGCAGAGAGAAAAGTGTTTGTCTCATCACTCCTTGACTTCATCCTGTCAGAAATGTAAAAATTGTAATGAATCCATGAAATATTAGATTTCCACTTTCTGTTGCAGGTGAAGGACTTTCAGGAAGATCTGTAGAAGTTATCCTTGCTGTTACTTTGTGTATACTTTCAGTTGTTCTTTTGGTGGCTGCAGTATACGCTTTTGCAAGGTGAGATTTATGTATCCTTGCCATACCATGTTTGCAAGCACTCAAAAATAGTTTAAAGAAGAGTTGGAAGAGTCCTATGAATGAAACCAATCTGTCATTTCAAAATTTATTGCATTTTCTTTTTTTTCTTCTGTTTTCTTTTATGTAGAAACTTAGGGAGGGACTCGCAAAGGCTTTAGTCTAGTGAGGGTAACCTCCATAGATGAAGGAGAAAAACCATCTTCTCAAGAGGGTAAATCAGAGCAGTGGCCTATCTTACCCTTTCAGAGACACTTCTCTGTTGACTTCAGGATACAGCTCAGAGTGTCAGCTGGCTGAAGTTAGTGTGATGGCTAACCCTATTCACAATTTGATATGAAGTAAACGTTCTAAATTGTTTTCTTACTAAAGAATTTATTAGTTAAATACATTCAAGTCTCACATATGAAAGAGAAACTGACTTCTAATCCAAATTTTGAATAAAATGTCCATGTAAAGAGGCAAACTGGGTACTGCATACATTATGTTAGTTTGCTCATTCATCAGAAGTTCTGTTCTACCTCAGCTGCATCACTCAGGCATTGCCAAAAAACTTATGTAGGAAAACTAAAATAATATGTAGGCTAAATTCTTTCTGTATAAATTTTAGACAACCTAACTGCCAGATTTGACTAAATTACACTATTGGAAGGGAAAGCAGAATAAAGGCCAAGGAAGGATTTCTAGCAACCATGTTTCAGTTTCAGCCTGTTTAATCAAAGTATTGACATATGTGTCCTTAAATCTTTTGCATGTTTATTTTTCAATATTATTTTCTGTTTAGAATTCGACAAAAGCAAAAAGAGGGAGGCACATACTCCCCACGAGATGCTGAAATTATTGACACTAAATTTAAGCTGGATCAGTTGATCACAGTGGCAGACCTGGAGCTGAAGGATGAGAGATTTACACGGTAAGCATACTGCTTAGGCAAAACAGTAGTCCAAAGGGTCTGTAGCCATGACCCCTTTTGACCTCTGCTTGTTTGGAAGTGTTTGTGGTGTTCTTATTTACACAGGTCACTGAGATCCTCTTTCAAAGAATGACCTCCATCCTCAAGACACTTCTCACTAGCTTTTAGAAAATCACTTAATCTTCAGCTCTTTTTACAACAAGATAAAGATCTAAGTGCAAATCACTGTTTAATTGTGTTAGCAAAAAAGGGCTACATATTCTTAAACATGCAGAATTTCTGAGGTTTTTTTGATGGCTCAGTGTTTTGTGTAAACTGCAAACCTACATAAGCATTTTGAAAGAGTCAAACTCCCAGAAGTCCCCATCAGCTATTTCAAGAACAAATCTGTCATTGTTTAATTGACATTTAGAAAGCATTTTTTTCACAAAGGGATTTGCATAATATCTGGGTTTTCATGGAACTCAACACACTGGCAATCCTAACATCTAATCCTCTAAGGTGTATGCAGCAATTCCAGGTTATTCATATTTTCTGTCCAACAAAGAATCTTGTCACAGATATTTATCGGAAGGAAAACTGCTCTTTCTGACTGCCAGAAATATGGATATTATTCACCAAATAAATATAACCATGATTCTCAATAATATACAACATTCAACTGAGTTAGAAGTGTTTGGTAAACATTCTTTACCTACCTGTATTTTCCCTGCTGTGTTAGATAAAACACTGTGGTGGGCGGTCTCCTTAAAGATGAGAAGCCTAAAATAGTCTTGCCCTAGCAGTCAGGCATCCTACTGTTGCAGACTAGGAATAGCTGGAAGATGAAAGGTTGTAGCTGTTGACCTGTTTTGTTTGAGTGTGTATATGTCTATGTGTGTGGCACAGAGTAAGTTAATTGCATGTGCAAACCTGTTCAAAATAGTGCGTAGGGGTGGCTGCTTCTAACAGTTGAGAAAACATACTATGAATCATCTGGAAATCATGTGGTATGTTCTGTGTGAGGCACATGTCATTCAGATAGCATTGTTTAGTACCTGCTAATAACAGTGGAAAATTGAAGACAGAACCATTAGCCATGCACTGTGATAACTGTGACTCATATAAATGGTCTTGATGGATCTTCAAAATAGCCTTGTTTCCAAACTGCTAGCTGAATAAGGATAGTACTAATTTTATTCATATACTAAAGTATTAATGGATTTTACTTCCAGATACTCTTCATTTTTCTTTAGACGCAAGGAGATATTTGTCATCCAGTAAGTTTTTGTATTATTGAAGCAACACTGTGTGTTTTCCATTCTGTTCTCTTAACCTGTGTGCTACCATACTATACTGAATTATATAGTTAATCAAAATGAAAAGTTAATCTTTGCAGCTATACTAATGACAAAGAGTGGTATTTTCTACCATGAAATCATGTTTATTTTTAGTCCCTAATGTTAAAGTACACAGTTCCACAACCTTTTTGAAACAAATTAGGGTAATTTTTACATAGAAATTATAACACTTCATTAGAATGCAGCACTAATATATACAACCTATCCTTGAAGTAAATGTAGTGCAAATTTGACACAAGAAACACGCTGTTTCTTTTTCCTTTGGCTGTTAGAATGTATGTACTTAAGTGAAGCTCTCTTTTTTTTCTCAACTGCCTTTTGTACTCACTTAAACTGCAGCTGTTTAGTACTATGCCACTACAATCTCAGTAACATACCTATGCAAACAAATCCTTTACCAGTTTACAGAGTATTATTCTACCACTTTTCTGTCTAAATTACTTCAGTTTGGATTTGTACACTCTTAAACTCCATAGGGTAATTGCAAACTATAATATTTCATACTGAAGTGCACTTCATTATATGATATATGCACAGCAAGGCCTTTACTGAACAGTCCTTCAGCAGTTTCAGTGACATCAACCTTATTTTAATGAGTCAGTCTCACATCTCAGTTTGCAGTTTGTCATGTCCTTCTATCTGTATTTTTCTCTTTCCTCCTTCCCCACTCCTTTAATGGCCAAAAGCAAAGACTCTCTTCTGCCATTCCTGTAAAGTACGTGAGGCAGCTGTTAAATTTTGGATTACTATTTCTCAAACAGCTGCACTGAAGCTACAGCAGGCTCCTTGACTAGGTTGTTCGTTGGGCATTCCAACAAATTGTCAAAGTTCGAAGTGCAGACACTAACTGAGAGTTACTCAGGACAGGATTCATGCCATCTTTTCAACTGGACATCAGTAAATACACTGTGGGACCCTACTAGATAACAAACATATAGTAATGAGGGGCAGGATATCCTTTATCTGTTCAATATTTTTTAGTTTATTATGGCTTTTTTTTAAGTTTTATAGAATGTTTAAATTTCTGTAAGATTCTGTTCTGGTAATGTCAGTCACCAAAAGAGACATTTTAGGTGTCTCTAATGCTGTCTTTCACATACGTACATTATTCCTGGTAATGATAAGCTATATCAAGAAGCTGACAAGAAGCATGGCAACATGCAGCAAAGCAGCTTACTGCAAAACCTAGTATCTAAAATATTTTTGTTGCCTGTTTCCAGACTTCCACAGCTACACCACAGAAGAACTTCTGTATCTGTTGCCTTTGGGGAATAGTTATGTAGAAGTCAATCACAGTCCCAGTTCTTGTGTTGTCCTTATCATTCTTATGATTGGTGGTTAAAGCAGTGGCATGTTAGCATTTTAAATTATTGTATTACATGTTGATGACTACAGTGTAACCTTTGCAAATTTACTGTGCATTTGGAATGGGACTGTGCATCACTGCATCTGCATAACCTACCACCCATATGTTGGTTGCATTTAGTCAGGTCTCTCAGCTGTGTTTGCAAAGCTTGCTGTGTTGCAGAATACTGATTTCAGGTCATGGCATCTTGTAACTGTATGACAAAAACATAGATGGGCAAACTCCTTTTCCAGGCTGGCTTGTTTGTATTTCTTGGATAGCAGTAAATCAGCTGAAATCTGGTCTAAGTAAGTATGCTTTCTACCCTGAAAGAGTGGTGGGGGCTTTGTGAAAATCTCAGGTGATAAAAGAGCAGTATAGATTTTTTTCTGTACCTACTAATCATCCCAAACAGTGCTCATTTGAAGGGCATACTTTGGAAACCAGGTGTTTTGTCATTTGTCAGCCAGTGTATTATTTATCATGTTACCTGCTATAAATCAGTAAATCATGGACTTGCAGCTGACACAGTTCATCCACAGAATCAAGATACTCTAGCCTGTTCCATGAGATCCTTCTTGACTGTTTCTCATACATCGTCTCTTCAGACATTCTCTCATACTTAGTGGATTGTGGCCTATGATCTTGGCTCATATTCTCAGAAGATTTGTGCAGTTGATATCACATGAGAAATAAAAAGAAGTAGAAAAAGGTTTTTCTGTTTTGTAAGAATATGACTGGAAATGGTTTTTTTAATCATTCTCAGCAGGTTAAAAATTCAAAAGCTTGAAAAGTTTAACGAACCAAAACTCAGCAAATGTTCACTATAGGTTAATCAAAACATTTTATTTCACAATTTTTTGTAACTTTTTTAGTATTAATTACTTTGCATTATAAAAGTCAGTTTAAGTACAAAAAAACATCAAATTTAAATGTGCCAAGTATCCATTTTGCCAATTTTGAAACTCTTTGGGGAGTCATCATGTCTTTCAAACTGGGAAATTCATGGTAAATCCCAGTTCCAAATGTTAAATTTTTAACATAATGGTCATATGAAAAAAAATTATTTGAAAAACTCCAGCGTCTGAAAATTAGTAATACTACCTAATACAGTATTGGATTCTCAGCAAGTCTTTGTTAGACAATTGATCAATGGGATGTGGTTTCAGAGGGCACACATGGAAAATGAGAAGTGCTTTATGAAGCCAAAATGCTAACTTAGAGTGTTTGGGACATACAGTGATCTCCATTATGGTGAAGGAGGTATGAGACAGGCAATAACAGAAAAAAACTACCCTTGTTTAAAACATATATAGAGCATCAGTCTAAACTGGATTAAGCATTTGTTCATTAAGGACACTGAATACACATATACTGGAATCTCTCATCATTTACTTTTTGTAACATGTCCACAGCGTTTGGCAAGTCACTTTTCAAAGCAGACAATCATCTGCTTTTAATAGATTCTGTCACAAAATTTTCGTGGCACACCAGGTTTGTCAAGAGACAAGTAACTCTTACATGTTCCAGGTGGTCACCTAGGAGACAACTTCTCTGGCACCCTATTTTGCAGTGTTTTCTACAGCAAGGATAAAGGCATGTAGGTCCCCATTTCTTAAAATCTTTCCTTGAGAAGTGTCACCTTGTGGTAGATGCTTTGAGGCTTTTGTTTCATTCTATGTGAGACAAGCATTCTTCTGTCTCACAAAGAGAATAGGGCACAGATTCAAAAGAAATATTTCTGAATTACAGACACTGGAACCCTTGCAAATACCAGGTAATTAGAACTCATTATGGAAAAGTATTGTATATAGAATTGTTTTCTGATCTCACGTTTCTTCTATATTGTGTATTCTATAGGTGTCTATATTCAAGGTAACACTTCTGCCCACACATTACTTTCTCTAGACCAGCTTGTTTTTTCTTTATTTGAGTGGGAATAGGCATGGCTCCTGCCTTGCTGCCTTCTTCAACAAACTTCCCTTTAGTATGCAACTCTCAAATATAGGCTTCCTGAGCTTTGTATCCCAGGAGTGCAAGGTTTATGAATGTACATGTCCTGGTACAATGGAAGAAATGACCATGTGTTCTCTTTCCTTAGGCCTTTAATATTTAGGAAGGGTTAAGCTCCATACTGCTTTCAATTAACTTAGTTCCTCTGTTGTTCCTAGGAAGTGTCAATGGTGCTTATGAGTTAAGCCTTTTGCCTACATACTCATTTCTGTTGTTTTCTACTTGGACGAAGTTTTAATTCTCTGTGGATTTCAGATGATTGACTCAGAGAGAAAGCAGAGTCTGTGTGACAATATGGTCTTCAGTTACCACTGCCAACACAAATAAATGGCTTCTTTCTAACTCTATCATAAGTAATCTGAGTGGGATTCAGATTTTTGATAGACTTCAAAAAAATCCCACACATGAAACAATACACTGTTTTAAAAGAAAATCAGATTTCAGGCAATAAAGCATTGTTTATCTTGGAGAGTGTTTTTCTTTCCTAGTTTCAAAGTCAGAGAAGTGGGAATCTGGAATTGTCCAGGTTGAAATAGGCAAATTTGCAACTTCACGGTTTGATTTTAAATTTTGTTCTTGATGATCTAGTCATATCTGTATTTTTATGTTTCATATGGAAGACTGGGAGATGTGGAGAACAAGATTATAGGTAGATGAGTATTTGTTCATTGATTAAATACTGTAAGATTATAATTACATATTCCAAGTCAAGAGACTTGGAAAAAATACTAATTTTTGAAGCCTGAGGATACTGAAACTGAGTACATTTGTAAGTCTTTAGTGAGCATACAAATTCATCCTTTCTGAAGATTCTTACACAACAAAGTTGACATCTTTGCCACAGTCTTCGAGTTAGACATTAATTCTCATATAAGCATTTAAATTAAATCATCTTATTTTCTGAGCTGCCAAGCCACTGCAATGTGCACTTGCTACCAACAGAAACATGAGAGTTCAGTATTTCTAAAAGTCAAGTTCTTAAATGCCCAAATGTCAATCTGTAGGTGCCTGACTTTAAAAATGTTTACTGCTTGTTAAAAACAATGCATGATTATGCCTTAAAAAAATCACCTGTTATTAATATTAAAAATTAACTATAAAGCAACATATGCAACACTGTTTAGTTAATTTCCTGAGCTATTTCAGTGCTTTACTTCCCTGCTTTGAGTGAAAGTAAAAAAATAAAATATTGTTGAGTGAGGTGGTATTAATGGTGCTGCCTGTCTCCTATGTTCTTTGCTGGTGGATCCATGGACCTTCAGCACTGAAGCACTAAATTACATACTCAGGTAGCTTATGTACAGAATAGGTGTAATTTTTATTCCCTAATGGCCAAACAGCATTTGCTTACTGCAAATTAGGTGCAGTAAGCTCCTAATTGCTATCAATTCAAGAGGAGGAAAGTCAACAGTATTAAAAAAATTATTGGTATGTCAACTGGGAGCTGATTTTTTTCTGTTGTTCTATGGTGAAGATAGGTGAATTCAAAGGAAAAACAAGTGTAATTTCTTTGCAGAGACTGCTTATAATTTCATCCTGAAAAAGGCCTAAAAAAAGTTTACTTTCTGCTCAAAGACAAATATATTTGCGTGCAGTACATTGGCACAGCTATTAAGAATACTTTTTCTTCAGAAAACTTTAGTTCTATAATGTTGCCAATACTAGAAGGTAGTTTCATCTGCCACATAATGCAAACATAAGTGATACAATAAGCACTAGCTAGATGTCTTAAACATTCTGACAAAATAGAGTTGCATGCTTTGTCATCTTATTGCCTTCTTTTCTTTCTAAATCTCTGCTTCTGTTGTCCTAGTAAGCACTTTGAGTTTGAGACTTTTTCTGTGAACTCTTATACTTCTTTTTACTCCAGTGAGACTGACCCAAGGCTGTCATAGCCAGTTTGCTTTATTTGAAGAGAACTGTCATAACAAAATATGTACCACAAAGGCATCTTTAGTAGCTTTAAAATTAACTTCTCTGATGTTTGTATTAATCTCATTTTGTTATCTAATTTAAAATTTAAATATTTAAGAACAATTTCATAAACCAAAGTATTTTTAAAGCAAATTCTTGTCTTTTCTACTAAATTTGTGGCAGAAGTAGACATTTGTATTTGTATTATAGAATAGTTTTTGTAATATTTGCATGTAAGAATGTATGGTTTTTGGAGAGGCAGACTTTTAAAAGGTATATTTAAAGCTTTTTTGAAGGGGCAAGTTATCTTTTAAACTGTATTACTTCAAAATTTTTGGCTTGATCTTTTAAACAAGCTTTGTGAGTCTGAGTGCCCAAAGTTTGGCTTCTAAATCTATAATCCACAATGCTGAGACATTCTGAGGTGATCATGATGACCAAGTTTCAAGGCCATCTAAAAGTCCCCTGAGTATAGATGCTCATGTAACTTCTTCATGAAACCTGCTGTGGGATCAAGTTAAAGATTTAATATGTAGCACAGTTTCTGAAATTGCCATGCACCAGAAAGAGCAATGAATGTGTAAAAATGAGCATGAAAATAGGCACTCATTTTTAAAATCTTTAGAAAAACAACCATAGCTGTTTGTTTTCAGTAGAGGCACGCCAATAGCATGATTCGTCCATGAATTATTTTAGATATCTGCTTAAAAAGATATTAAATCACATCTATTTCTCTTCATTGATTATAAAAGGAGTCTAGAGTCACTAGAATCCTATCCTTATGCTCTGAAATGGCCCTAAGAAGAATAATATTGAGAACATAGTGTAAAATGAAGCCTGTCAATGTATATGAAGTGGTATGCTGGAAGTATGGATTTTCCAGGGCCATACAAGCCCAGAGCACTGTAAAATGATCTGAAGAGAATTATAGATATCCATATTTGCCAATAACTGAGATAAAAAAACTAAGCAAGACAATCACCCAAGATATCTGACATATAACAGTATTTGAATCCATGAGAGAAATACATCTGGTTCTTTAGTTATTTGAGTATTTAATCTAAAACCTATTAATATGCACAATATTGGTTAACTCTCAGATTGCTACATTTAACAAAAATCTCTGTTTCAGGTTACTTAGTTATAGAAAATCCATCAAGTAAGTTGATTAAAGATTTTTATATTGTGGTCATCGGTGAGTCTCAATGTGTGGTTCCCTCCTCTATGTTTACTAGAAAAAAACTCCAAGCTGCGTATAAATCATAAAAGCATGACTAATTGCATGGTAACTGGAGAAATGCTTTCTCTCTCTCTGGGGTGAAGCCTGCATGTCTGTGTTTTAGCTTGGGAAGTAATACAGGGATATTTAAACTCCTCAGGGTTTAAAAACCATGTCATTATGAGAATGAGGTCACTGCAATATTTTATATGTCTAAAACCTTACAATGTATAAAACGTTTTCTGTGCAACAAAGAAGTATTATGTACTTTAGGATGCAATGATAACTTTACAAATTTCCATTAATATCAAAACCTTGCCTTGGAATGCTGTTAGCTATAAAAACAATCCTACACTGCAGTACCATTAACATTAGCAACATTAAAAATTTTGTGACTGGGAACAACAAGGGGAGAAAATGCTTCTATTTTAAGTGACTGAAAACAAACTCAAAATCAAATCAAAAAATCAAAATCAAATAAGCATGCTAGAAGCAATTTATAATTTTCTGCCCGTAAGTATCAGTTTCTGTTGAATTAAAATTGTTTATTAAAAAAGTGCAGTTAAATAAGAATAAAAAGAATGACAAAATTCACTGTAGGTTTCTAATTCTTCTGTCATTACTTTCAGGCCAATAAGCAAGAAATCTTTCCTACAACATGTTGAAGAGCTTTGCACAAACAACAACCTAAAGTTTCAGGAAGAATTTTCGGTATGTTGCTAGCAGTTGTCACAACATCGCAAGACCTTCAGTCGTTTCATGTGTCACATTTCATGTCCATTTCAAGCAAGCAGGGCCATGAAGGACTCTGGCCTTGATAATCAATACCCAATTACCAGGTTGATTGTTTAGAAAGTAATGTTACACTGATTTGGATTCTGCAGTCTACACTGCAACCTGATCAGAATTATTCATCTAGGTGTCAGCAAAAGATGATCTTCTTTAGACTCTGATCTTTGCAAGAACACCATAATATTTATGCTTTTACATATGTAGCAATGCATATGTAGTTTACCTGAGAACAGTTTATTTAGAAATAGTTTTCTAACATATTTACATGTATATTTAACTGCTTTAAGTAAGTTCATTTTCCTGAGTGATAATGACCCCAAAAACACAGCTGTCATTTATTCTGTGAAATATTTAGGCCCCAGTCCACTGGGAGCCTACTATCATACTACTACAAACTCAGAAATGTTTTTATTTCATAGGTTTCAGTGCAGAAAGTTAAAATTTTGTGCATGGTACTTTGCTTTTAGTTCCTCTGCAAATAATAGGTCATACTTGTCATGCTCTTGAGAATAGCCTTCATGTGAACAGCCTCCATCTCCTTATGTGAGTAGATGAACACAGCAAGCACATCATTCTTTCTGAAAAGAGACTAGGTTTCAAAATATACATTACATATAATATAATGCATATATAGTTTCAAATTTGAATCTCAGAGTTTTCACTATTTTCATTAAGTAACATTTTTACGGCTATCATATTTTTTTTTTCTCAACAATATCTTCTCTTCTTGTTATTTCAGAATCTTTATCCTCATCATTTTTAACACATACAGTCATTTGCCCTCATAAAAATAATTTGTCAGTCTCCAGTGACTTTATTATTTTGGATTTATAGATTTACCATGAATTGCTTACCAGTTGGATTAACAAAAATGAAGACTCAACAACTGACTTTTCTTCTGCTAGATTATAATATTTCAGTCTCTAAGGGAAAACCTACAAAGGTGTGAAAAGATTAATGGTATTTCCTACTGCCTTTTTTGTTATGGTCCTTAAGTAAAATTGGTCTGGATTTAATAATAAAAAGCACCATAAAATTCTCTGAGCAATAAAGTAAGGAGAACATTTTTTGCAAGACCAGAAGTGTTATTTCACTTGAACAAGAGTGATTATAGTTATATTATGCATGACTGAACAGATGAAAAGTTTTACTAGCAATAACATTTTCACATATTAACATTCATCACTGGAACGTTTCTAGTATTACTTTCTTTAGGTGTGACCCGCATTGCATAGGCCTTGTAATGCCTTAAAACTTAAACAACAGTATTTTATCAAATCAAAATCTTGTCAATCCATTTAAAATTTAGAGAAATACAAGTCGCTGAGGCCTCATTCAACTATATTATATAGTCAACTTATAATCAACAGCTTTATATGACATTTGGGCTTCCATTTTTTTTCTCTCTGAGCTTCAGCTTCCATGTTTCAGAGTGTAGATATCTTCCCAGACAACTTGTCCAAGAACAGTTAGAATTGCAGGGTGGGTTCAATCCCTGATTGAGAAAGTATCTGCAATATCTGTAGCACCTGTCTTATCAGATGAATAATAGGATTGACAATGTGCTTGAAATGACATCAGAAATGATAATGCACAGAAACGGGCAATGCACACAACAAACAAGCAGACCTTGTGACCTGCATTGTTTCCATCCACATTCATCATTTTAGTTTCACTCAAATGACTCAAGGCTTCTACAATGTGTGTAGGAGAGACAAGCTCAAGATATAAACCCATGGACCATTATATCTGAAGCACATAACTAAAAGCATTGTGCTGAGCTTGCTTGGGTTCTCTGACTGTCTGTGAACTAGTAAATTCAAGTATACCAGGAGCTAAACATGAGAATATGATAATTTACACTAATAAACTGTTAGTATATTCCCTGCCTTGAATTTGGACTTTTTCAACTAGCAGTCTTCCTGGACAATTCCAAGATATCTTTTGGCAGGTAAAGTAGTCTAGGGATCATTTACAATGGGCAGTTTGTAGACAACAAACCTGTTTTGGAGTTTTCTAGCATAAATGTGGCTCTTTCCATTTCACTTAGTCCTGGAATCCAGAGACATTCCTGGTCTGATCTGATTTGCTGGACTGACCAAGCTGCTGTGCCTAGAGATCTCCGGAGTTCAATCTTGGTCCACATGTGAACATGACCTTTGTGTAAACATGATGAGAAGAGAATGTGGACCTTAGAATGGATCTGGATTCATGTCTTGTTGGAAAAGACAAGTTTAAAGAAACCATAGGAAGACACAGTAACTGATGGTGGGCACCAACTGATGTTCAAACTTCCAGCTTTCCAGATGATGCACATTATCTTTCAATACCTTTCGGAAATCAAGTTTTCCTAGTAACTGGCAAATTACTGAAACAGAAATGCTTCTATAAGTGCTTTATGATAAGTTCTGTTCATGAATAAAAAGGTGAAATACCTCTGAATGTTACCACAGAACCATAAAAGTACTATAGTAAGCAAAGTGCTAATTAATTATTTCAAAGTTTTATGAATCTGCAAAGAAATATGGTTTCTGTGGCAAATTGTTATTGAATCTGGGAATCCAAATAGTCTTTCCCCAATTCTGAAAATAATATTTAGACTGAAATCCATACTGGATTTGGTATTTGGCAGAGAATTGGTATGAGGCTTTTGAGCACTTGTTCAGATATGGAAGCATAATTACAAAAATAACATGATCTGCTTTATTTCCTCTCTACTACAAAGTACTGTACAACAGTGCTACTTCTATCCTCGTTAACTGTCAAACTAAGACAATTAAGAGAAGTGAGGCAAATGAGGCAAGTTAAAGTTCACATGACATGCACATGATATGGGATCCCACAGCCCATAACATCTGCAAAATGCCATAGGCATTTAATCGATGATGTTCTTCCTTCATGCAAAATTCAGTGATAGAAATTCTGTGGGAGAGTTTAAGCATTCTGAATTAGAGGAATTTTAACATCTCCACCCTTATCTGTGTTTTACTGTTCTTACCAAATCCTGACAGGAATGCACAGAACTCACTTTACTGTGTCTGAGAATAGGGATCTTTCTCTAGGTTCAGTTATAGGATTGGAGCCATACTTCTCTGAGGGATTATTGAGACAAAAGGCAGAGGCAACTGAATAGGTAAAAGGAATGTGCCTTTAGTATGGCAGAGGTGGATTGAAAGACAAGATTTAAAAATATTGAGTGCCTTTAAAGATATTTTTCTACAGTATGTTAGTCTTTCATATAGTTATGTATTTACTTTATGCATGTTAGCCATGTTTTTTAATTTTTTAACATATGAACATAAATGTACAGTCAGCCATTCTTTATAAGGTTACTTTAAGTCAGAAACTTTCTTTTTAGAAGGGGCATAGTCATAGACTTTTCAGGCCTAGGAAACACAGATATTTAGAGAGATTTTGAAGGGTGTGGATGGGATCTAGGCCCTTATTAATTTTCAAAGGGAGTTGAGCATCTAGTTGTTCTCTGCAGTTCTTCCCCTAATTCTTTCCCCAAGAAAATATGTGTCAGAGCTAGGAAGAACTGTCAGGTCACTCGTCTGAAAGTCCTTTGCTTTCACTGTGAAACCATCTTTCCCCTCCTGTTCAAAAGGACCTGCAGTTATGTTATCAAGGATATAATTATAGAAGTGAAGTAGTCCTCATGCTTCAGGCCATAGGATTTTTGTCAGATGGTGAAAGAAACAAATTGCTCATGGGATAAAATAACACATAATACAGTTCAGGGGTTCTGAGCTCTCTTTAATATGTCAGACATTATCTGTTGTACAAAATAGGATATCAGATTAGTTGAAATATTGACTTGGTTTATTACATCAGTTTTTAAATTATCTCATTTTTCTAATGCTCATATTAAATTATTCTTAATATCTGAACCCATCAAATAAGAATCAAGGATATAATTATAGAAGTGAAGTAGTCAAATAAGGCTGACAAAATATTTGAATTAGCAATGAAAGAAAAACACTAGTATAAAAAGCACTTCTGCTTTTTCCATTTTTCATTACCTCATTTATTAATTTATTTATTTATTTATTTATTTATTTATTTGCTAATAGTTTCCCATTAAATTTTATTTATAGAAGACAAACAGTCTCAAATACCTAGGCAAAAGAGAAAATAATTAACATTGAACCTCATAGTAGGGCTATCTGCCCCACTTTCGAAAGTAGTTCATTTGGAGAGTAACTGTTAATATTAAAAGAGAAAATTGAGGTGATTACTCAACACAAGTGGCAAAATTTCGTGTTGTACTCATTCAAAGCAATAGACAGATCTCTTAATTTGTATCTTAGGTAAATGTTGAAATAGACTTGTATATAACATTTGTCAAACAAAGGAAAAATCTATTATGCTTAACGTAGTTATTAACTTAGAAATTCTGGAAAAATTCTGGATTTTTTAAATTGTCTATTCTCTTATCACCACTCTGAGATCGTTATATTATACATTTTGTTCATTAACAAGTTATGCAATTTTCTCCATTCTTTTACTCAGCTTTGGAAATTATACCTATTTATGTCCACAAACACCTTCATCAAATAAGTTCCTCAATATGAATGATTTATCCATCTCTGCCCTTCAGTAATAGAACTAATGACCAGTTATGAAACTGCAGTACAACCCAAAATAGCTCTTCCCACCCCTTTCACAAACAGTCCTGTGAACAAGAGCTAATTGCCAGTTGTCTCAACTTAATTAAATTCTCATCAGTTCTCATGCTGTGGTAAGAATTCTCCCAAGCTACAGGAGTCAGGAAAGGCATTATTCAAGAGTCAGTGAGTCAGTAGGGCATGGTAACCAAGCATGTGACTTCATGAAAAGACAGAAAAGACTGCAAAAGGTGACAGGTTGACTTTATACAGACTTGTAAAGGTGAAAGTTCATGTAAGCTTTAATTGTTCAACTTGACAGCATTGTCTGCAGTGCTGCATCTAATGCTGCTGTAACTGGGGTTGACAGTGAGGTGGAATGCTCTGTAACACTTCCAACTGTTCTTAGAAATGCACTCTGTTGCAGAACTAAAGAATTCTCCCACTTACTGGATGACTGTGTCATTTTTTATATTCACTGAAGGTGAAATGCAAGGGTTTGCCAATAAACATTTATTCCTCTACAGGAACTTCCCAAGTTTCTTGAAGATCTTGCTTCAACTGATGCTGATCTGCCTTGGAACAGGTCTAAGAACCGTTTCCCAAACATAAAGCCATGTATGTGTGTTTACCGATCAACTCCTTCATTTTGCTCTCTGCCCTCAATGGTGTAGCATATATTTGGAATGCAACTGTATTTTTGTTTGATCTGCCTTTGAAATGGCAGTACAATCATGACCACATTATGAAATAATTTCTATCAAGTAATCTGTCTTTTCATTGTGTTTTTTTAAAGACAGTTTTATTTGCAAGTAGCTTTCAACTTACTCTCACAAGCTTTAATATGCAGGTGCAAGAAACTGTAGCCTCAGTAGTTTCTTAGCTTTGTAATTCAAGACATGCAGCAAACTCTTTAACATTCTTCCTCTTTTTTTTTTTTCCTTTTAGTGAGAAGTAATTTTTTTAAACATATAAAATCCACATGTTTGTGCATTCAGATACCTCAGGAGCCTGGATATGCTTTCTTGTGGATATGTGTATGTGTGCTGCAAAGGTTCCACAGAAGATCACAGTGACTGTATGATAACTTATAAGCCAAGGCTAGATTTTATCACTGGAGACAGGAGTCTGTCTCTCTGTACTCAACACTGCTTCATTTTTCAGTTAATAAGACAAGAAATGTCATTATTATTTTAGGCATTAGCTGTGATGTGAGAGGGGGAGCATGGCATTCCTTGGTTAATAATACTACATTCTGTGCTATTAACTTTTCAAAACAGCTGTTCCTGCTATCCACTGCCTTGTTCAAGACATACACTAAGTTACAGTCACTAAAAATTTATATTCATGGCACACAATTAAATATAAACAGACAAATTTCAAAAATCTTTAACTTTGTATTCTACATTTTTTTTTACTAAATTGAGGACCAAACATAAAAATTTGGAATGCTTGATTTCAGCATTTAGTTATTCACATATGGCATCTTTCCTGTTTTTTGTCATTTCTGCATACATACCATGGTCCCAAATCGGGAGCTCTCCATCATTTTTTTCCCCTGTAATAATGAGCTTACCTTATGTAAAATAAGCAAATGTATGTAAAAGTGCCAGCATCTGGCTCAAATCTGTGACCTGGACAGCAAGTATATAGGAAAGACGGTCAGACCCCTGACCCTGCTGTCTGATTCACATGGAGGTTGTCTGTGCTAGAACAGCATGGCTTAAAGTACATGGGCTACCTTTAGGCAGAGGAACATCCCATATGTACATCAAGTTGAAGATTATGGCACATTCACCATTTTAATTAAAAAGTATTATATTAAAATATTTCTGGAACATTAAAGGATGACCGTACAGTAATGGAAATTAGTTAAATTCCCTTTGTAATTAGTGTTCTACTGTGTCGAGTATTGTTAGATTAACAACAATAACAGTATTTTTTATTTCTTAGCTCTCCAGGAACACTTGTTACATGTGTCTATGGTCTTTGAACAAATCCTTTAGTTAACTAGACTTTATTTCCACAATAGATAATAACAATAGAGTAAAGCTGATGCCTGATGCTGGTATTCCTGGATCTGACTACATTAATGCCAGCTACGTGTCTGTAAGTAGAAAGTCTCTCACATTTTTACTGCATTTGTTTTCTGATAGAAGAGATAGTCAAAAAACAACTTTCAAGATGAACAAGATTTTAATTATTCTTTCATTCACTATAGCTATTGTTGTCATGGCATTGTTCAAGTGACTCCTGTGGCACTAAACATGAATAGTTAAAAATATAAATTATCCCATTTTCATT
>NW_010304286.1:0-1624 GCF_000700745.2 Antrostomus carolinensis | reverse complement strand
CACACACACACACACACAAAACTGGCTTGTAGAATCACCCACTTTCTCAAATAAGCTTCTAAATGGCTGTTTATGTGTGTTAGACCTTGAAAAACTCTTCTTGGGCCCAATGAGCTCTTCTGATGCATTCCCATATGGCCCATTGATTCTCAGGAGTGTATTTGGTGACCTTACTAAACTTCTCTTTTGGGTATGCTCCAGAGACAATTCTCAAATGCTCATAGCTTCTCAAATACTCAAAGTAATCTGAGATCATTCTCTGTGCCTCAGTGATGATTATTTCCGTGCCATTTTGCAAGTCTGACCTACATTTTGGCTTCAAGGCTCCTTTTTTTAGGCACAGAACTTTTTTTTTTTTTAAGAAGGAAAGAAAGTGTGGTTTCATTTACTGTCTTTTCACTCAAATTCCTGCAACTTTTGCTTAGTTAGAAAAAAAAAAATATTTGTAAAGTACATATGAAATGAGTGCTTTAGACAGAGTTATTCAAACAGTTTGATCAGTTGGACCTGTCAGGAGAGAAGCCATTGATTGTTCTGGGAATCCATGATTTTCCAGCACTGTGATTAGAGTGCATGAGACAGGTGTAACCAAAGTCAGTATTAAAGTTTATAGATATATATATATATGCCTTTTCTCAGAACAACTTTGCCTTTCCTCATAAGCATAATGACTTTGCTCACTTGCATGCAAACATGGGAAACAAAATCTTAAAGCACAGGTTGTTCCAATTCCAGGATGTAATGACTATTAGTGAAGGAGACAGTTTTCCCTGGAGCAGGTGTTGTTGAAAACGATAAGCAAAGAACGACCAAATAACTAATTACTTCAAGGCTCTTGCAGATGTCATTCTATCTACTTGAATAGTAGATAGGAAAGAGTTATGGACACCAACAGGAACATCCTTATCCTCCTCAAGGACTTGGGAAAGAAGAGCTATAATTACTAACAAGAACATCTTTATCTTCCTCAAGGACCTGGCAAACTTCTAAGTCAACAATATTATCTTAAGGTGACTTATGACTTAATGCATTAAAGGACAGCATAGGAAAGTGTTCACTGCCAAAAAATCGCTGGAGACCCCTCACGACCACCTTAGCAACACAAAATGCGTGTGTAATCAGTATGCAAACATGCTAATAAGTTACAGGAAATGGCTTTATGCATGATGATTCTGGGAAATGTAATGCATATTTATATAGCCTGATAATATAAGCGAGAGCTGCCTTGCAGTCGGCGCGCGTGCTTTGAGGTGCGAACCTCCGTGCACCTGGCACTGTGAATAAAGAACGCTTGCTTTCTAAAATTCCAAACGAGTTTTAGAGAGTTTTTGTATTTGCTGACTTACAGCAACGCAG
Source organism: Antrostomus carolinensis (assembly GCF_000700745.2). Lineage (NCBI taxonomy): Eukaryota > Metazoa > Chordata > Aves > Caprimulgiformes > Caprimulgidae > Antrostomus > Antrostomus carolinensis. The sequence goes on along the minus strand of NW_010304286.1, from coordinate 268 downwards.
GGTCACGTGGGAGAGCCCTACAATCAACAACTGGGACTTGACAAGTGTCTAGAACACAAGACTGATCCTAGGAAATTCAAAGGACTTTCACAGAATCACAGAATGTCAGGGATTGGAAGGGACCTCAAAAGATCATCCAGTCCAATCCCCCTGCCAGAGCAGGAACCTAAATGAGATCACACAGGAAGGCGTCCAGGCGGGTTTTGAATGTATCCAGATAAGAAGACTCCACACCTACCCTGGGCAGCCTGTTCCAGGGCTCTATCAC
>NW_010304285.1:0-18913 GCF_000700745.2 Antrostomus carolinensis | reverse complement strand
CTCCGACAACACCTCTGCTCTCTCATGACCGTGAACCCGCTGCTCTCCCCTCCCATAGTCCTGCTTTCTCGTGGCTGTGGACCACGCTACAGCCCACCGCATCCCTGACTCACAACACCGCGCGTCGTTCCGCTCCCCCCGTAGCTCTGCTCTTCCCCCTTCTGTCTGTGCGCTGCCTTGTTCACCCCCGGCTCCCCCCGTGGCCCTGCTCCCACCATGCTGTGCACTTCTACTTCCGCATTGCTCTGCACACTGTTCTGCCTGCTGCTTCCCCTGTGCATCAGCATTGGCTTGTCCCTTCTTCCGCCAAGCCCGCGATCGCTCTGCAGTCTTTGCCTTACCCTGCTCCAGTTCTCTGCTACAGCCGCAGCTGCCTGCCTCCAGCTGTGCCGTGCCATCGCCATTCTGCCTTGCACCCGTGTCATACAGTTCTGCACTCCCTCCTCCCTTCTACCGTGCCTCCTTGTGCCCCCCTATACAGCTCTGCCCTTCCTCCTCCCTTCTGCCATGCCTCCATGTGCCCCCCTATACAGCTCTGCCCTTCCTCCTCCCTTCTGCCATGCCTCCATGTGCCCCCCTATACAGCTCTGCCCTTCCTCCTCCCTTCTGCCATGCCTCCATGTGCCCCCCTATACAGCTTTGCACTTTCTCCTCCCTTCTGCCATGCCTCCATGTGCCCCCCTATACAGCTCTGCACTCCTTCCTCCCTTCTGCCATGCTTCCATGTGCCACCCTATACAGCTCTGCACTCCCTCCCCTTCCCTGCAGCTTTTCCTTTGGGGTCCCCCTTGCCCCACCCTGGTGAGAGGATCCATCTCCTGGGAGGAAAGTTGCTGTGTCCAGGACCTCCCCCAGGCTCACTGCCTCTGGAAAGGGAGACCATCGTGGATCCCAGCCTCCTTCCCCACTCCATGGCCAAGGGTTCAGGTGCCTCTCTGCATCCTTTTCCCTGCCTGTCGCTGGCTCTGTGCACATCTCTTATTTCCCAGCTCAGTTTTTATTTCTTCCCCCTCCCCCCTTGCTCTCCTTTGCCCTTACTGACTCCTCTTTTTTTCCCCCCCAGAGTGGTGCTGCCAAGCAAGGCACAAACAGGAGCTCCACCCAGTGCTCCGGTTTGCGGCTCTGCTTGGCATTTTAACTTTCCCTTTGAACAACACGACCGGGGCTGTACAGTTTTTCTCTTGGCTCCTTTCTGAAGGCTGTAGGATGTGCGATCGTGACTAACACTGTATGCCTGTGCCTTGCTTGCTTGTAAATGTTAGTTCCCTTTGGCTGTGTCACTTGTGGTGGCTGAATCCAGCTTCCAGCAGACTGCTTATGTGGGAAAGTCCATCTCTGCTGTCCCAGATGACTCATCACAGAGATGAGTTTTTGTAGCTCATCCGTTCAGGCAGACTTTTTTTTTTTTTTTTTTTTTTAATAAGGGCTCTGTCCTTCCAATGCAAAACACTGCAGAGAGCTGTCCAGTTGCAATAGGGAACATCCTTTCCATACAGCAAATTTTGCTGCAAAGAGGAAGGCTATCAGTTTTATGGTGCATGAAGAAATGTTTTGTATTTCAGAGAAGGAAATAAATGCCAAATGTTAGGAGAAAATTTTTAAAATCTTTCAGTCACTGCAGTAGACTGCCAGGGGAGGGTGTGGAGTCTGTATTGTTTGAGGTTTGCTAAAAAACATGTTAGATGAACATCTGTCAGGGGTGGCTTAAGGAAAGCTGATACAGGCGTGGAGCACTGAGAGTGAAGTTGATGTTTTGAAGTCATGTTTTGAAGTATTTTCCGACCTTATTTTCTGTGATTCCTATACAAATTGCTCTTCTTTAGTGTTTATTAGGCCCTTTTTAGCTCTTCTTTATGAATTTGAATTGCTCTCTGCTGTTATGTTCTTTTCTTAAATGAAGATGCAGGCTAATTTGTGGGTGACATGAGACCAAAAGCAGGAGAAACAGAGGATCAAATTGTTTAAATATCTGGCTTGTTCATAGGCTTCAACTAAATTATTTTGGTTTTCAGGGAAATTCTGTGTTCTACTGTCAGGGCACATGATGTTAACAGTATATGCTGCCGAACCTTTCATTTGCTTTCCTTATGCGTGCCAAGATCTGGTACAATAATTGAGCTTTGTATCCCATATATGTATCTGAAGTATAAAAAATGGTTGTTTATTTAATTCCTTAACCATGAGCAATTATATGTCTCCTCAGGAAATCCAAATCAAAGGCGACTTCCTGAATATTTTATCAGGAGCAATTTTGTCTGTTACATTGACTGCAGAAACCTTGCTGCCAACAATACTGCATTACATTAATGCCTAATGTCTGTCTTATCCTCTCTTTTATCATTAGCAATAAATGTTGTGTTCCTCATATACCATTGTCTTTATACTTCCCCCTCTGTTAATTCTTCTTAAGTTTTCCTTGAGCACAAGTCCATCAGACATTCCTTCATGTTGCCTCACTTCTTGTTTCTCCCTGTGTAGCTTCATCCTGGTCTTTGATGTACATTCTCTCCTCTTATCATGACTCCTCACCCTCATTCCTTATGACTTTGTTTTTCAAGCTGATTTCTCATACCAACTTTATTCTTCATCTCTCTACCCTATTTCATTTTCATCTTCTAATCCTCATTTCTCTTTCTGGGAGAAGTGATTACTTCTGTTTTGATTTTGCCAGCCATCTTACCTGATTACTGCATCTCCAGGTCCCTTTCTCATGACTGCTACCTCCTCATCTCATTTTAAACAATGCATCTACCTTTGACTGGTTGCTGAACCAGGCAGATCTCTTTCATGTCTTCCTAACTCTTATTTCACACTCATTTTGGTTTGGGTTTTGTTTGTTTTTTTCCCCGCAAATGCATTTCCCTGGTCCTTTTCTTTGCAGGCTGTATGGAGCTCTGCCTTAGGCTTTTCCCTGTATCTCCTCCCCTGCAGAATCTAAAGATTTCCAGAAAAAAAACGGATTAGAATTGGCTTGTTTACCTTTTCTTAGCAGTCTGGCCTGCTACTTACGGTGATGGATTCTTGCGTTTGCTCTCTGCTTTTTCTGCCTTCAACTGCTTAGCCTGACTCCAAAGCCACATTCATTCATTTTTTGTGTTTTTAACTCCAAATTTCTGGTTTTTAATGCTTGCTACCATCTTATTCTCTTCCTAATTTTATTCTGGGTTACTGTCTTCCATCCTTAAAACTGACAGTCAGCTCTAGTCTGCTTCCTTTCTTTTCCAAACTCTGGGAACAGAAAAATTTACATTTGTTGTACATTGTCTCCTCTTTCTTCATACTAAATTCCTTCCAATACACTTTCTGTACTCTGCTGAAATTGCCTTTGTTAAGATCTCTGCAGCCTCCCTCTGGCCAAGTTCCCTTCCTTACTTACCTTCTTTGACCTCCACTGCTTTCGATACTGTCTGTAATCCTCTACAACTTGATGTCTTATTCTCCTTGGGTTTCTGTAATACAGTCATCTTGTTATTCTTCATTGCCTGCTACTCTCTGATTATTGTTCCTCTTCTTTACTGCCACCTGTGCTTGTACTTCCAGGTTTTTTTCCCGCCTTTTTTTAACTTACCTCCTATTCCACCAAATCTTTAACCTGAACTGCTGTGAGTAATGTTAACTTAAATTTAATACAGCCATACCAGGCTTTCTTCCAGGTGTGCTCATTCTTTCCTTCTTTCCTGTTGTTCCACTGCTGTTCTGCCTGTTGAGGTGATTCAATCTGGAATACTTCTTTCCAGCAGTTTGGTTGGTTGGGTTTTTTTTTCCATTCTTATTCCATGCTTGCATGAAGTTCTTTCACTTCCCTGGTGTAGTATCTTCTATGGTCTGCGCTTGTTCTTTATTGTTGAAACCAGCGTTCTTGTTTACCTGTTGTTCCTTTTCGGTGGTAAAGCTGTGTCATCCTCTGTGTTTCTTTAGGTGATCTTACTGGTCTCTGCTTGTTTAAGTGGACTTTGCTGTATTTTTTTGTGCTTGCTGTCTCTTGACTCTCACCATTGTGGTGCTTGACCTTGTTGATCAAAACCTGGCGTGATGTCAGCTACACTGTAGAGTTGCCTTAGAGCAGTCTGTGTACTCTTTGTTAATTACCACGACCAGGTCCTCCTAACACTTCTTTGAGCTGTAGTTGTTTGCCCAAAGTGTGCTGACATATGTGAGATGAAAACCTTGGAAAGGACAAGAGGGGAAAAAACCCCAAAACAGCACTGTGTGTCTCCTGTTTTGCAGTGCTGCTGATTGTCTATACCTTTGTGTGGTTTCAGCCCACTGTCTTCCCTTGCCATAGCTTTATCATGAGCTTCTCAAGATGGGCACTTCTGTTTAGGTGAATCTCTTTCATCATGGATCTGCTGTGCAACATAGCTTAAGGTTTTTACTCATTTTTATTACAGGTAGTTTTCTTGTGCTGTTTTGGAAGTGATCTTCTCTTCCTGAATGTTGAGATCTTTTGAGTGAATAGTGCTGAAGCTTTGAGTTGATAGAATAATCAGATGTCTTTCAAACAGATCTTAAACTGCTTTATCTTAGGGCAGTTGTGATACAGAATCCATTCTCCCTTACTTTTCTGCAGTTGAAGTGGCTGGTTGTACATTTGATTTGGCAAGATGTTACAGTAAACAAGACAAGGTATTGAGGTCTTAGTGTTTGTATTTGGTCTGGGAAATGCTGTATGTGTGTCTTTATCCTTACAGCTTTGTATATTACTGGCTTAATCTAAGAAATGTGTGAGAGGAGCTTGAAGTCTTGCTGGAAATTGGAAGCATGACTGGGGTAAACAAAGCACATGCTGTCCTTGGTGGTTTTAGTGGTGGCCTTGGTTTTTACCAAACGAAAAGAACTTCCCGTTATAAGATGAGATGAAGATAGATAATCCATTAACTTTCCTTTAAGCACCTGCTGTCAAAACAACACAGAATAAATTGGAGTTCCAAACTAAAATAATTTTAAAAGAAAAAAAAAAAAAAAGTAGTTCTGGTGACATATCTCTTTTGAGTTGTTATGGACAACACATTATTAATTGTACTTCAGCCAGATCTTCAGTTGTCACAGGTTTTTGCAGTCAAATCTCTGAATATAGGGGGCATCAAACCAAACCCGTTTCATTGTGGGCATGGGTACTGTCATAGAAGACAACTAGAGGAATAATAGTATTGATGGGCAGAAACAGAATGAGTTGTGAAATCTACTTTCAGCAGCTTGAAAGCTTGATTTGCCTTTCAACACACTGACAGTAGATTAAGCTTCTGTTCTAGCCTCTGGCAAGTAGCTATAGTATGAAGGATGAAGTATAAAAGCAGGATCCAAGAACTGTGCTAATGAGTCAGGCATCTCATGAAGTTGTTGACTGTGTTTCAGTATTTCTGGTCTGTGAGCTTTATTCAGTTCCTGTGAAGCATTAGGTGTCCTTTTAGGGATGCTGTCACAAGCAACTGCACAACCTGTGCAAATAATTCCTTTTGATCTTAATGTAGAAAGAAATATTTCAGCTACGTAGCTACTTGTAAGCACTCTTTCAAATTCATTGAGTTTATCCTGCTGAGGACTAGCTCCTTCTGAAGTTCAGACTATCTTTCACTTGTGTGACATCTTAGAAGTTTTAAGTAGCACATTATTTCTTTTACTTTGTCAGGTAACTCAAAGACTGACTTTTTTTTTTTAACCACTTCAAGAAATGATAGTTTGGATTAAGAACAGCCATGGGACATTGCGTCCTTACAGTTTTTTGTAAAGTGAGAACAGTTTTGGAAAAGTTATTATCTTGCATTGTTAATAGTGAATGCTAAATCCAAAACTTACGCTGTTGTAATCTAATTGGCATCTAGAATGCTGTCAGGCAGTAGAGGTTAGTAATTGTAAGGGTATCTTCAGTATTGCTCAACTGACCGCTTTTATTTTTCATTATAAAGACACTGCATTTGTGAGGTAGTGAAGATGTTGGCTGTCTTTATGCTGTTTTCTCTAAAGGCGAGCTTTGTGCTACCTGTGCGCGCCTTTTTCTTCTTTGGGTTGACTGTAATTTTTGTTCCTTTGAACTTACCTCAGCGGTTTCTTTTGTGAAAATCAAAACTTGCAAACCAGCTTGACAGAAGCTGTGTTATTTTGCATTTGGATCTTTCTCACTTGAAGGAGCTGTTGGAAAATTGGGTAAATATTAACCATTTTTTAGAAGCAAAGCATTATGCAGAGTGTTGTGAGGTGATTTCTACCTGCTGACTAAACAGATTGCTAATTTTTACCTTTATTTGATGAAACTATACTGAGAGCTCTTTTATGTTTAAATTTTAAAGACCAAGTCTGCATTGGTGAATATATAATAGGGTTCTTTTAGGTCTTGCAGACACTTTAAAGTTTCATAGATTTATGAAGTAAATACATTCCATTGTGTTGATTGGCCTCCTGTCCCTAGGTCCCTTCTTTTTTTCCAGTGTTTTTTGTTGTTGTCTTTAATCTTCTAGGTAAGCAAATTTTTAATGTAGAATAAAAGGGTACAATTGTGTGACAAGACCTCAAGAACATCTGTATGCATATTTAAGAAGAGTGAAGAGTCAACTTCATTTTGAAGTTCAGCTTTACAGTCCTAAGATTAATTTTCTCTGCTTCAATATGATTTCAGTGACCAGTGTGCAATGCTGCTGTTTGGTGGTTTGTTTGTTTGATGGGTTTTGTTTGTTTGTTTGTTTAATTGGAACTACTCTTGCTACTCTCCAGATATATGACTGAGGAAGGGATCTCTGAATGTTGTAGTCAGATCCATAGAAACAGAACAGGAAACCTACTAAAGTATTTTGTTCGAGGTCATGATACTTACGTCCTGGGAATCCTTTGTCAGTCTCTCCATAGTTTGCTATGAAAAACTGCAGAATATATGCCTACTTATAAGAAAGTATGCTTATGTAACAAGCTAAGGGCTTGACACATTATTTCTCTTTCCATTCTCCTCCCACCCTTCTATAAATCAGATCAAGCCTTCTTAGTGTTGGTTCCTATTAACCTAATGCACTTTCAATGTCCTCGAGCACCGCACTCTTATTGTAATCCAAACTGTTTTTCTTTCTTGTTATGCCAGAATTTTGGACCTGTAAGTCAGGATTTTGTTTTGAAAAACCTATGTAAGCTTTTTTTCTTTCTTTTTCCACACAAAAAAGTAAGCTCAAACTTTTTGTGATCTTCATTAGAAGAAACAGGGGAAAAAATGGTTCTGAGCAGCTTTTATCGTGCTGATGCCATCCTTTTAACGTGTCTGAATATGGGTATTGGCTTCTTAATTTCCAACCGAGCTCTGTCTTTCAGCTTTCTTAGGCAGTGACACAGAAGACTGCATGTGACCAATGTGCACAACAGTTAGTGCACGGTGGTCAGTGTGGTGCCACAAGGACCATGTTTGTGTTGACAGATGCAAATATGAGTCTCTCCCCTTGCAGAGCTCTCCATTAGTAGACCTGCGCCTTTGAAAGGTAGGAGGCTCTTCTGCAAGGATTGTAAACGCAATACAAAAATACTTTATTTTGTGATTTTTAAATGACAAATCCGTTTGAATGTTGGATGCATTTTGAAAGATTACTTAGCAAACTGCTGTGAATGTCTCTAGTAAGTGGCAACATAATTTTTCACAGCAGTACTGTGCAGGCCAGGAGTTCTTAAAGAGCTGTGATGTTTTTGTCTTGAATTCTGGCTTTAGTCACTTTAAAAAGGTGAAAAAATTCTTTTAGGGAAAATTACTCATCATGCACAAAGCGAGTGCAAAGAATGGGGGCAGTATTTTCTATGGAATGTCCTTCATCTTCTGTGGACACCACTAATTGGGAAGTTCTGTGGGGCTTTTTCTCCTGCTAATGTCATGTTGTGATAAAGCTAACACATTTTGAAGCAAAGTGTGTGTTGTAGTTGGACAATATTTTACTGGTCCAAAGCTTGAAAATATTTTGTAACTTGGGACTTGCAGTATCATAGTAAGAAAAAAATCTGAGAATCTGTTAAACAGGTTGATGGACGAGTAGAAAATTCAGTTTCGTAAAGTAACTTGGTAGGTGCAAAATATCTTCAAAAGTGAGTTGTTTGGTTTTTGTTGTTGGGGTTTTGAGGGTTTTTTGTTTATTTTGTGGTTTTGTTTTGTTTTATTTTTCCTCCATGACTACTTTTTTATTAAGAACCATGGAAGTACCAGACATGCTTTGAAAAGGATATTTTAATACCCTGAAAAATATTACTATGATATTTTTAAAGTGTCTTTATTTATTGCTGCTTTCACCTAAGTACTGAACAATGTGTAGTGAAAAAGGAAACAAGAACTAAATACTTCCGGGGTTAAAAACTGGGCTTTTGCCTGCAGATGGCCTTCCTTCTAAACTTTAAAATCTCAGCAGGTGTGCAGATCATGTCAGCTCTTTATTTAATCAGCTGTGTTATGATAAATAACATGATCAGCTATTTCAAGATAAATATTTAAGTTGTAGACTGAGGTGGAAACATGTAATAAAGGAGTTTTAGAAGCAATGTTTTGTATGAGTTGACTGAAAAAATGAGTGGAAGATGATACACAACACAGCATATGTCAGTCTTGTAAATGAAGTCTTCCAGTATGAATTTTCAGGGTAAATATATTTATATTATACCATCAGTAATGTTGTAAATGCTGTCTTATGTACTCTCGATTTTGTTTACATTATGTTGAAAACTCATAAATACTCTGTGCAGAGTATGAGAACATTAGTGAAGTAGCAGGTGTGGGCCCATAGAATTGGTGGTATGCTTAGTCTCTGAAGAGGAGCAAAGTATAAATTCATTGGTTTTTGGTGGATAAATTTAAAGCAGTATTACAGCTCCAGAAAACTTTTCCTAACAGGAACTCTTGAGTTTTGTACTAATAAAGAGGAGATGTGTCTTGTCAGTGGACAAGGCCTCAGAGCACAAGTGGTGATGCGGAGTTATTAGGCAATAAGGATGTGGATGCTTATGTGTAAAGTACTGGCATGTGGCTCTGAGTAAAATCTAAAAGCAGGACTAGCATCTGCTTTGCAGTAAACTGAAAAATGAAGCATGGAATGAGACTGAAGCAGAAATTCCACAAAAACAGGCGTTAGACACCACTGTGATTTGCATGTTCTGTAGTGCAGTCCCTTTTGGAATGGCCTGGAAGCATCTGGCTTGTGATCCAGAGGTTGGTGTCATCCTGGAGGGCACTTACAGGGAACAATGTGTATGATTTTCTGTTCTTTTTAGAGTCAATTGCCACTTCTAACTGCAATAGTTTTACAGTGACAAGCTCACCTATCCCTGGAAGTGCGAGACCTAGCTTCAGGTCTGTAAGTCTGGGGGAATTCAAGCCTCTGCCTCCCAGGAGAATGCTATAATGAGCAGGCTTTTTGGGCTAGGAGCAATACTGCTCTTTCTCAGAGTCTACACTAAATCTACACTAAGAATTTTTTCATATTTTTATGGAGATACTCTTATTGATACAGCATGGTTCATTCTTCCAGGGAACCAGTGTAGTTTAGTAGAGTAAAGGTCTGGGTTTGCTGGTGTGTCTTCCTCCTCTACCAATGGAGGCATACCAATATTTTCCTGCATTATAAATAAGTTTATTGTGAACGTGAGAGAATCATCTGAATTTGCGTTAAACTGCAGTAGGCTACTGCTTGGTGCTTTATCTGAACACCCGTAGGTCATGCTCTGGGATTCTGTAGGTAATGGTGAGCATTTTAACTAGGGCAGCTTTGCACAGTGTTCCTAGGCTTCATAGTGCAGTAAATGAAAGGTTTTCTATAAAAATATTACAAGGTAGTTGATGAAGTCACGAATCGAAGATAGTTTTAACACTTAAAAACTTTGTGTTGGATAGTTGAGGAGAGTGCATTCACCACCTGAAGATTTTTCATAGAGAGCTAGTTTACTTGGGTTCCCCCTTTTTTTTTTTTTTTTTTTTCTCAGAAGTGAATGTGTGTGGGTTAGTGGTTTTTTGGGGGCATTTGTTTTGGGGGGCTTTTTAAGGAACAGTGTCATCCAATCTTCAGAATAATAGAAAATCCAAGAATAATTATAGACTGCATTCTCCCTAGAGCTGACACACACAGACCTTCATACTGTCACTGTTAGGCACTCTAGGTGCTGCTTGTTATTTGTAAAGGTGTTAGAAAATGTCCATGTCTTCCCCCCCCTCTTTGTGCAGTATCTTTAATAGGTTAAAAGTTGCCTAATGCTTTCGTTTGACAATATGAAACAATTTGCTAGATTTTAATTTTGTATTCTGATGTTTTACATACTTGTTCAGATTAGTAATTATCTGCCAAGTTGGCTGTGTATGCACAGAAATGCTCTGTTTTCCCTGAAATAAGTACTGACTCATGTTTATAGTGAGTCACACTTAGCCTACACTTATAATTGTTATAATGTATATTTTAACGATTTTGATGTCAAAATGTAGTTCAGTTGCACCATACTGGTCATCTTAGTCACTGAAATTTAATATTCATAATGGAAGGCGAGAAATTACTTGTTACTTCATTTGATGTCAAAGTGGCTGCAGCTGCTTATGGAATAGGGGGCTTGTCTCTTGGTTTTAGGCTCCCGGTTAGAGTGATCTAGGAACATAATAAACTATTAATGCTCAGGGTAAAGACTCATCTCCTCTCCCTCTTCAGGCTCTAGAATTATGACCTGTTCATAGAATCATAGAATCATAGAACAGTTTGGGTTGGAAAGGACCTTAAAGATCATCTAGTTCCAACCCCCCTGCCATCAGCAGGGACACCTTCCACTAGACCAGGTTGCTCAAAGCCTCATCCAGCCTGGCCTTGAACACTTCCAGGGAGGGGGCATCCACAGCTTCTCTGGGCAACCTGTTCCAGTGTCTGACCACCCTCACAGCGACGAACTTCTTCCTAATATCCTAATATTCAGAGATGGAAGAAGTTTCATTAGGGCAATATACAGTTGCTGATAATTTTTCTCTTAAGCAGCTGAATAGTGCAGAAAGCTGTGCCATGTCTTGGACAGAAAAATGCCATGCTTTATGTTAAACTGGAGAATTAGGTTCTTGCAGTGGAAACTCTTTGGTAAATGATTTATGGTTCCTTTTTTTCCTAGGTGGCATGCTTCATGAAGGCCAGCACGTGACTGGGGCTGTTCTTCAGCTTGTAAAGATACATGAAATGAGTAAAGAATCAGCTCTTTAAATGGACATTAGGAAACACTGATAAATGGTTCAAGGACTGTCTTTTTGGCAGTGTGGAGATGTTTCAAGAGCATGTGAAGCTGTAGTTTTAAACTTGACAGGATGGCTTCTAGACTGGATGACTTCTTAGTAGCAACCTTTTTAACCTGGCTTGCCCATTCTCCAACGAGAACTCAGGAGCAGACCATGTCTTACATGTCATTTAGTGGTGTGCACATTATTGTAATGGACCCACCAATTCTCAAGTGTTGAACTTGCATTGAAGGTGTAAAATGACTGTATTGTGTAGTCATCGCGCTATTGGAATAAACTGGATGCAGTCAGTTGAATCTCTGGCACTTTATCAGAACTAGCGTTCCTTCTCAGAAAGGTAGGTTCTGCAGCATGCAATGGCAATTTCCCACTAAAGATCCCAGTCAGGATGAGGGGTTTTTTTGCCTCTGAGCAGTGTTTATTCGTGCTGTGTGAACACTGTGGCTATTTGTCTCCTTTGTAGATAGATAGCTACACTGTAATTTCTAATTCCTTGATTTACGCATACAAACAGCAGTCATTTCTGTTTGCTCTCCTACATTGAGCCACAGTGACATATACTCTGAATCAGGTCTTGCATCAAGGTGATAAAACAACAGAGAATATAAATGGGATGTAGTTGATGAAAGTGATTCTTAGGACGAGGTTTTATAACAAATGATCTTAAACTGCCACATCAGTAATATCCCTGAGGAATTTTAAAGGTAAATTAAAACCTATCCTTTAATTTAAAAATAAAAAAGCCTGAAATACTTGTGAACCAAACTTTTCCATACCTTCTTATCATTATTGAAGCTGGTCAGAATTTATAACAATGGACATTCCAAGTTTTCCTGTAGTCACTCTCTGCAGGAAAAAATATAAATTAAAGCTATTGAAAAAAAAGCTATATGAAAAGTTCATTTATGTAATACTTTTGTAGTAATTTAAACTGCTGGTAACTTTTTTAAAAAAAATCTTTTACACAGATTACACACATTTCATTTGGGGGGGAAACTACTTGTTCTCTCCCCAAATAACTCTCTGAAAATCATTGATCTGACTTTAACTAAATTGGCAGTGATAGCTTAATTCAGCAGTGATAATTGATTCAAAGCTATTGTGTTCCTGTGAGCTTAATGAAGATTGAGGTCAAACTGTTGCTGCAGAGAAAGGAGCTGTAACAAAAGCTGAGATATTCTTAAATACCAGAGAATCTAAATGAGATGGAAAAAAAAAAAATCAGGAATTCTTTCCACTACATGAAGAACTACGATCACAGCTTCCCCTTGGTTAAGTAAGAGAGGATCAGATTGTACTGTGCAGAAAGTTCAAAGGAAATCGGTCTTCCCTAGTTCCATGGCTTCTAGAACTATTGATTTGTTTCCTGCTTAAAAACCAAAACAAACATATGTCCCACTGAAAACAATAGTCATAGACACCATTTTGAGGAACAAACTGGAGTTCAGATATTAATGAATACCAGTGTTTATAACTGACAGCCTAATGCACAGGTCTGTGGAAGGGAGATGCATCTTAAATTTTCTTAAATTTTGTAAATGCTTATAGGGAGGAAATCTTTGTAAAAGGTGTGCAGTTGCTCTGGTGATTGAGATATTAAAAATTTGGAAGGTGGATATAGTATAGAAGGGAGACTAAGGGCCAGAAGAGTTAAAAAAAATTCAGTGGGTATTTGTGAGGGGAGAGTAGTGGATGGATTTATTTTGTGAATTCATCCAGTCTTTAAGGAAAGGTCGAACAATTAATGAATGTGAACGATGAAAGTGGTGGTGAAGTTTCCATACACTAGGTCTGTGTCTGGCAGTACTCTAATCTACCAGCTGAATCAACAGAAGTTTTAGAAATCTTCTAAAAGAAGTGGTCTGAAAAGTCGCATCCTTAAAGCATAGTATGAGCTGTTGTTAAAGGGGGAATGGGTCAAATGCTGAAGTGCCTGCGTATGCTAGCATCTGAAAAAACTTTGTAAATCTCAGCCTGGCTATTTAAGTGGGTAAATCAAAATGTATTCAGTACACAGTAGAGAAAAAGTGACCATTTCTAAGTGTAGAAAATATGAAAGCTTATTCTTAAATGTCTGCAAATGGCTGGATGTTTTGCAGCAGCATCTTGTTTTAGAACCTGGTTGAAAGAAAAGGGAAACTAAAAAAGAAGAACTGGTTGTTTTTTAAGAGGGAATGTCAAGATGATTTGTGTGCATGTTTGTATACAAACTATCTAAACTTTTCTGACTTATTTTCTCTTATTCTTTCCTTGAACTGATTTAACCCAAATGCTGAAGTAGAAGAATACTGAATCACTGTTTGATCTGCATGTAAGGTTTCATCTAGTATTACTTACAAGTAGGAGTAATGAACAATTTTTCCTGGCTGTGGTCCTTCCAGGAGTTTGGAGCACCTGCACTTGGAAGCCCTCTCTTGACCCAGAACAGCATACCTCATATAACTGGTATGTCATGAAGTTTAACTCAGTTTGGCTTTGCTGGCTGTGGACATTGCTTTAAAAGTTTGTCTCCTCTTGGCTTTCTTAACAGCACATATGGTAGTTCTGGAGTTAGATTAGTAGTTTGGAAGATTGCTCTTCCTCATGACTAGTAATCTTCCTATGGGATTTTGATTGGGCATCCTTCATCCTGAATCCATTCTGAGACTTGGTTTGGGCTGAAAAATATGAGGGTTATATTTATTTGTTCTGCTTTGGTATTATTTTTTGTCCTTAACTACCTGAGTCAAGCTATGTCTGTATTCTTACAGCCTGAGTGTTCATATGCAAATTGGAATAGTCTTTTACTCTTCAGTTGCTAGCTTAAACTCACTAGCCAAAGTAAAGCCTGGAGTCTAACCTCTCCCCGTGTCTCCTTTTCATCCAGTGGATGTTACCCAGGCCAGTTATTCACTGGGTTGTCTTTAATTCAGCCTATCCATGTCAGCAGTAGCTTCATTTCCTTCTTCCTGAAACATGTGATCTGATCACCACAAGACTTTAGGATTTCTTTCTTCTGCCTTTCTCATGGTGTTGCAACATCCTCTGTTGATGGCAAATTCCATCTTTATCCTGATCTTATTCACATCTTTGTTACTTACCCACAGCTTGATTATCTGTGTACATAATACTGCCGATGTTCTTTACTTGGCTTCTTGCTTCAGTCACATCAATCCTGAATTGTATGACTTTCTGTGTTTAAAAAAATTCTCTGTAATTCCCTGCATCTTTAGTCTTCCACTGACATGCCATATTTTTACACTTTTTTTTGAGTGCTTAGGCGTGTGTTGCACTCTGGTTGGGGACAGTGAGTGCTTCCATAGTAGCATCCAGTACATCTATTACAGCTAACAATGAAAGTGGTAACCATTGGTTCTGTTCTGTGCTGTGCTGATGCCTGTGAAGTGTATTATCATATGGAGGAGAGATGTGAATTCAGACCTGCTATGTGGTGCTGCAGAGGTATATTTTGTAAGTGGCAAGGAGGAAGGAATCTGGACAGTGGGCTTCTATGTTTGTTTTGAAGTGACTGGATGCAATAAATACCAAGAAAATGGCCCCTTTTTATTTTGTGTTTGGATACAAGCACTTACCCTCTTGAGACTACCTAGCCCTGAATTCAACTTAAAAAAAACCCAATAGCCAGGGTGCTGGCATTCCTCATGCTTCTGCAAGAAAAAGCCTAACTTTCGACATCCAGCTTTCTAGGTATGGAATTAAGAACCAATTGCAAAATTGCACTGCACCCAGCAGTTCTGATTTGTTTCTGAGATGCAATGAGTTTGCTAGGTTTTTTGCAAAATGTGCAGATGTAAAACTTGTGAACACCTCCATTTGGGTTCTTGATTAAATAACTTTTAGGATCAGCACGGGAGAAGTGTTCCAAACCTTCAAGTTTGTCTTGAGAAACAAGCTCTTTTGCCTTCTTTCCACTCTTAATTGGTAGAGCTCCTGTTTCTCTGTGCTGTCATAACTGTGCACAAGTAATCCTATGCTTTGTTAATGGCAGGAATATCCATGGGCATCATAGCATAAATTATAAAAGCTCTGTTGTAAGAGAAAACTTAAAATTAATCAGGTTATTTTAAAGAAATATTTTTCTTCTAGCTTATCTAGCTTTCTTGCATCAGCAAATATTGAAGGGTCTTATTCTGTATGGAGGAAAAGCTGAAATCAGTAGAATGCTGATTTAGGATTGCAGGCAAAGCATGCCTGCTAAAATTTTATGGTATTTCAGTTACAACAGAGACAAAGCATAGTTTCTAGACTGCAGAACAAACAGCATTTGTTACACCTTATGTTGACCATAGATTAACAATTTGTCTTGCCCAAGCATGAATATCAAGGTCTCAGTAAATGTCTGCGGATGCAGCATGGACAAGGAGTGGGCACTAGAGTGTCACAGACACCAACATCAAAGGTGAAGCTGTGGAAGAAGGTTCAGTGGGAATCCTCAGTACAAGGAGGCATCTGAGAAGAAAACAGCAGATAGATACTGGCAGCTATCTTGGGTTGTAGCACAATCTGGAAAGAAGAAAGATTGGACAGCCTTCTGCAGAAGGGCGTTGTTCTAAAGATGTCTGATTTCATACCGTATTGTTACGCTGAGTGATTAAATTGAGGGTTGGTAAGTATCTAGTGCCTTGTGAATTACCGGTTGCTTGGGTTTTTTGAGGGGCTTTTTTGTTTTGGTTTTTTTTTTTATGTTTTGGAGCAGCATAAAGACTATGGACACAAAATTAATTCCTCTATGCATTACACTATGGCGTTTCAAGTTTCATTTGGACATATAAATTGCAGTCCACTTAGTAAATAAAATGGATTACCTGTAGTAACTGTGACTAGTCAGACAACCTAAATCTTTGCCAGAGCTATTCCAGAGGATGTCCAGTGGCTTTTAAAAATCCTATTAAAAGATTTTATTTGCAGATGGTACAGAGAGGATTAAAAAAACCAGCAAAACAAAGAAACCATAGCATGCAGTGTATCTTATTCCTACCCCTTTTGTTAAGGGCAGCTTACTCTTAAGGTGCAGCTATAGCTGAAATTTATCTCTGCTGTTTGTAAATTAAAGTAAATATCTGAAGAGTCCAGAGTTCTTGGGCTGGATTTAAAAATAGGAAGCATGAAGCTTTACATATTTTATGCAATTATGATTATGCTAATTATAACAGTATAAATGTCACAGTCTTGTTGTAAATGTTAAGTTTGAATAATGTGTTAGTTTTAAGTGTGAACCACCAGAATCAGAAAACCATTTCGATGAATGAGTGTAGTAGAGTGCATAATGTGACCTTTTAGCACCTCTCACTACTGATTATTGAGTAAAATAAAAAGAAGTTTGAGTGTTCAGAACTCAGAGTGAATTTACGACATTTGAATTCACAATATAAATATAACATCTGGAAGTGGAACTTCCTTAATATGAGATTTCAAAAATAGCACAGAATTCCCTAATGCAAAACCAGACTACTACTTAGAAAGCTGTGCTTTTTGAAGCGTGGTGCATGCAGGATTTCATTTCTATTGTATCAGGTTTGTAGTTTTCTAATGCTATCATTTGTAAAGGTTGCTTTGTGCTTGTGAATTAGCAAACAACATCATCATTAATACCAAAAACTCACTTAGCTAGTATCACATGAGTTACATGCTATAGCTTTTTTTGATAAAAATCTGCAAAAAATACATGCTGGGGATAAAAGCTATTGATGTTTTCCGAGCCATTCTGTTTTAATTCAGTACTGACATTTGCTACCTTGTCAACAGAGTCTTGAAGTTGTTTCAGAGTCTTGAGAGGAAAAATAAGTTCAAAATTTGAATTGCTTACCCCTTCTGCTTTGTCTTTGAAGAGAGCTGTTCTGTATTCTCCCTTCATCAATATCCTTTTCTTCATAAGTATGAAAACAAAGTGTGTGGGTTTTGGGTCTTAGAAGACGTATATGAACAGTTAGTACTTGGGAACTAATTGAAACAGAACAGGCAGACCCAGCTGATCAACACGTGGCTCCAAGGTTGGTGTAACTGGCAGAACTTTGGGTTTTTCAATCATGGGATGGTCTATTCATTGCCAGGTCTATTGACATCCAGTGTGATAAACCTTTCTCAAAAGGGCAAAAGAATTTTTGACCAAGAGCTAGCAGGACTGGTGGATAGGGCTTTAAACTAAAGTGGAAGGGTGAAAGTGACAATAACAAGCTAATCTGTGAAGAGCAACAGGATGGCTTGCGAAAGTTCGAGGAGCTGCATGCTAGTGGGATAGGCACAATGAACCGCACCTGAAATGCTTCTACGCAAATGCATGCAGCACGAGAAACAATCAAGAAGACCTAGAAGCCCCGGCTCAGTCCTAGAGATATGACATGATTGGCGTAACTGAAACCTGGTGGGATGAGTCCTGTGACTGGTGTGCCTTGAGACTCATGTGAACCGACCAGGAAAGGTGTCTTCCTCAACTTGTTGCTTGTCAACAGAGAGGGTCTTGTGGGCAAAGTGGTGATTGGTGGCTGCTTTGGCCACAGCAACCACAAATCAGCCAAGTTCAAAATCTGCAGTAACAGGAGGAAAACTATCAGCAAGACCTCAACTCGGGATATGATGAGAGCAGGTTGCTCAGGGAACTACTTAGTAAGGTCCACTGGGAAAAAGCTTTTGAAGGTTCTGGGGTTCGCCAGTGCTTGTCACTTTTCAAGTACCACCTCCTAAGAGCACAGGAGCAGGCAATCCCAAAATGCCAGAACTCAAGCAGGTGAGGCAGAAGGCCACCTTGGCTGAGCAGGGATCTCCTTTTAGAAGTAAGGTGGAAAAAGACAGTGTATGGCCAGTGGAAGCCAGGTCAGGCACCATGGGAGGACTACCGAGATGCCATCCACCACTGCAGGGAGGAAATCCATGTGACTAAAGCTCAATTAGAGTTAAAGCTGGCTAGTACTGTGAAAAACAGTAAAAAGAACTTCTAAAATATGTTAATAGCAAAAGGTAGACCAGGAATAACATTGGCCCGTTACTTGATGTCACCTCACAAACAGCGACACAGACAAAGCAGAGACATTCAATGCTGCCTTTGCCTCGGTCTTCAACACTGACGATGGGCTCAGGAACCCTCAGAGCCCTGGGCTAGAGAACCATGACTGTGAGAATGATAAACTCCCTACTAACCCCAAACTTGTGTGGGATTTGCTACTCCAGCTGGGTCTCTATAAGTCAAAGGGGCCTGATGGGATCCATCCAGGGGTACATAAAAAGCTGGCACATGTCATAGCAAGACCTCTCTCAATCATCTTTCAATGCTCTTGGGAATCTGGAGAGGTCCCAGTTGACTGGAAACTGGCAAATGTTGTCCCAATCTTCAAGAAAGGTAATAGGGAAGACCCTGGCAACTACAGGCCTGTAAGTCTCACTTCTGTCTCTGGCAGAATTATGGAGAAGATTATTCTGGGAGTTACCAAAAAACACCTAGAAGACAATGCAGTCATTGGTTCCAGCCAACATGGGTTCATGAGATTAAAGTCCTGCTTGATGAACCTAATCCCTTTCTATGATAAGATTACCCACCTAGTTGACCAAGGGAAGCCAGTTGATGTAATCTTTTTGGACTTTAGTGAAGCCTTTGATACCATCTCTCACTGTATCCTCCTGGATGAAAAGTCCAGCATACAGCTGAATAAACACACACTGCTGTGGGTGAGCAACTGGCTGGGTTGGGCTCAAAGGGTTCTAGTCAGTGGAGTTACA
>NW_010304284.1:35039-41626 GCF_000700745.2 Antrostomus carolinensis | reverse complement strand
CCAAATGACAAATGAGTTTGCCATCACTGAGCTTGATAAACAGTGAGCTGTTTATCAGAGATGTTTGAACAAGTACTTGCAGTGGCTAGGTTCCTGTGGCCCAATCAATCAGCACATCTTTCATTTGCCAGGGAATGCCACTTGCTATCCAAAATGCATGTTCTGAGAAGCAAATGACATAGGTGAAGTGGCAGATGGATCTACAAAATGCAATTTAAAAGGAAGACACTCTTGTCCATGCGTAACCACCACAAAAAGAAAAGCTCTAGTGAAAAGTGCATGATCTTATTGCTACAGGTGAATTAGACACTAACTAGGTAAGAAGTTTCTGCTCAATGACTGTCTCTTTTTTGGGTTCTGAGGTTCAAAACACTAACATTTTGGGAGTGAAACCCAAACATTTTTGCCTGGAATTGACACACTGCTTGACATTTTAGCCAGAGCTGTGGTTCAGATACCTTTTTGCTGTTCCTCACTAGGGTCTCCTCTTGGACTACAGCTTCCTGATCACAAAAGAGGAACATAATCACTTGTCCCACTGAATTATGAGGATTACAGGAAACTCACTAGGAGTTTAGGTCACAAAGAATGAGGCAGTGAAGTGACTACATCCCCGAGTGACCTTGTGTATTTTTCATAGTCAAATATTTGGGAGTTTGGGCATAAGGTTATCTTTTTCAAAACATAAATAAATCATTTTCTGTCCCAAATTGGGATCTTCACTCCTGAGACCCTCATGCTATTTATGTTGTCAATTTGAAGTGAACAATGTATCCTTTCCTCCCTCCATCCCCCTGCGGAGAGGTGGCACTCATGCCTCTGATCTCTCAAGGTTTACATGCCCAAAGAAATGATCTGAATTAGGGAAACAAATGCCTTGTTCTGAGGGGCTGGGAAGCTCCAGTGCAGCTCAGATGGTCTGCTAGGGTGGAGACAATTTCTAGGTAGGCATCCTCAGTCTGCATCTCTGAACCAGAGCTGAGCCTCAGAGAAACTCCCATCTTTTGCTTTGTCTCCTTAGAGGATTTTCCTTCCCAAAACATTTGCCCAGAGGACCTGATGCAATTATAAGCACAGAAAAAGCAGAACAAACCCTTTGAGATGGCTGGCTGCATCCTCATCCTCCTGGAAATGCCTTGTCATGCCACAGTTCTCCAGTGCCATCCTCTCCAGCAGCTTGTGGTCTACGTCATTGCCAATGCCAATGGTGAAGAGGCAGAATTTATCACGGATGGCATCCTTGGTGTTGCTGAGGATTTTGGACGACTGTGTTTCCCCAACAGTGGGCCTCCCATCCGTGAGGAAGATGATCAGAGAGACGCTCCTGGCATCAATGTCGTTCTGAGCAATGTAATCATTTAGCAGCTTTGCACCAGTCTGGAGAGCACCATTAATATTAGTCCCTGGGAAGGTACCAAAATGATTAGCTCATTTCTCCTTCTAAGAGTGGTAAAAATAATTTCCCTAAGCTCCCTTTAGTGTAATGACAGCAACTCTGTTCATTGGGATGTTCCTCTCTACATGAGGTTGCACAAGCCCTTTAACTTAGTTCAGCTGTGGTACTCAGCACCAGTTTGGGACAGGTGTTTCCAGTCTTATGAATTGAATTATAAATTGCAGTTTATTATATGAAATTGCTGTAACCTTGAATGTTTCAATGTACAATAACCAGCCATGGTAAGCAGAGTCACAGCACATACCATATCCTTCTGGTACATTAAAAAAAACACCCAGTTAAACTGAAATTAGGGACTCTCCCAGATGGTATCTGAACTGGGAAAACAAGTTCTGCTCATTTTGTCTGAAGGGCACAAGATTTGAAGAGAGGAAAAAAGCCTTTAAATAAGAAAACAAGTTGTTGGGTCTGATCTTCAAACCCTAGGGGCTAACAAAGTTTAAAGGGAAGAGAAACGGCTTTGTTAGCTGAGGAGTGTTTTCACAAAACAATTGGCTAGTGAAGAATGGAGCTGCCTGAAGTGGGGAGAGAGGGACAAAACAGAAAATAAATGAGGGAATAGATGTACTTTAGAAGAATAACCATGAAAAGTATTCAAACCTAATGTGTATTCAGAAATAAAGAAAGCAGGAAAATGAGTACAGGTATCTCCTTGCTCCGTGTACTTCTTGTGCTAGTCAAAGGAAAGAGGGATTGGGTGTGGAACCTTTGCAAGATTAGTAAATCTGGGTTAAAAACAGCTCAGGCACCTAGAAATTGAGCATGCACAGCTCCAGTGACTGCAGCAAGACAAGGAACAGGAAAGGGACTAAGACTTCTGGAAAGTCCTCAAAATCCAGACTGTGGGTTTTTTGCAAAATGGTTTTGAACCAAACCCCTGCACCTAAAAATCCTAATACTCTCTCAATCTCCATCCAGATCCAGAAAGAATTTTTCTGAAATTTCAGAAAGAATTTTTTCCCCAGAAAAAAAAAAAAAAAGAAAACCATCCCATGCAGCAGATGGTGTCATTTCAAACCCAGCCACATCAAAGCCATCATCACTGAAAGCTGCCTTTTGCCACATGCACAAATACTTAGCAGCAATATTTTGTTTCCATTTCTTTGGTATGTGAGTATGACACAGTGGTGTAAGCACAGCACGTTCTTGGTGTGTGATCTGTGAGCCCGAGTACATTCATTTCCACTGGAAGATGTTCAAGCAACAGCACTTTTATAGGGAAAAATGCAGACTTAGCCAAAACTAAAGGACCACTGGCCCGTGCTGGAGAATCACTGCACCTTTTTACCTGAGTTAATAATTTCCTTTAATTTTTATTCTCTGTCATGTTCATGGGCAAACTCAGCTGGTTCCTGCACAGCTCTTTTGGCAATTCGGGAGTAAAAAGCTTTGTACTCCCAGTTTAGTCCCACTATCAGTAATTGTTGAACTGGGCAGGTCCCTTGACCACTTCCTAAACTCTTCCTCTCACAATACAAACAGTAGAGCAAACCATCCTGTTTGCTGTGGTTTTCCATCAGAGAGTTTCCTTTGCTAGGAGTGGTCACTGCTCAGGGGCAACCATAGGAAGGCCCTGTCTGACCTTCAACCAGCAGTGACTGCTCGCGTGGGGAAGGATTTGCATAGGTCATTTTGCAGCTCTCTGCTTACCTGGGGTGCGCTCAGCTAGGATGGGCACAGCTGCCAAAAGATGTATGATGACAAACCTCACTATGTTTTGTTCATACCAGTGTCCATAGCCTCATAGGAGACCACTAAATCAATTTCAAAATCATGACTGCACTCTGCCACTGTTCTGGGGTCTCCTCCTCTTCCCTTTTGGGAACAAGGCACAAGCAAAAAGGAACAAGAAATTCTTAAATGTCGTTCTGGCTGCCTCTGGGTAGAGACAAGTAGAAGACAGTACTAGGTGAGAAACTAGCTCTTGTAGAAGGCAATCCCACAGCCCACACTGGGTAATCCACCTCTGGAGTTTCCAGCCCAGACAAAATCACGTGCCTCCTTTTACACAGGCTTTCAGAAACTGCACAAGTACTGACCTTGTGTGTTCCTTCACCAAGATATGGTATTTTTTCCTGTGTCCTCAAGAAATAACCTTGGGAACTTTCCCATTCTGAGGGTCTCAGTAGATAAATGGGAGAATGGGCCCAACTTGGCTTTAATATCAAGTCATATGACTGGATCTGGCGACACCTTCCCATCGCACACACAGATAAAGGGCACCATATTCTTCTGTCACATAATTCTGAGTGGAGGAAGGGAAGGGACCCCCTTGTCCCATGACCTAAGTCCCAATATCTTTTCATTGCGACATGCTTCAGGACCACTTTCACCACTCGCCATTCTGGTGTAGTTAACTGGATAGCAAAATTAATACCATTCACATCTCTGGATCATACCTCCAGTAGGTGACATGTTATGAATGTACTTTTTGGCATCTCTTATATTATTTGGAGTGACTTGCACCAGCCGGTCCTGCTGCCAGACCTTTATTCGGTTAGAAAAGCCAATGATATTGAAGTGGTCTTCAGGCCTTAGGTCCTGGAGAATTGTGAAGAGAGCTTCTTTGGTCTAGAAAGAGAAGAGAAAGGAGACCAGTAGGCACAACTGTCACTGCTTTAGTGGGCAAGAATTTAATTCTTGAGATGTTTACTGATCTTATAGATATTTCTATACTGCTAGTTGGGCTTATGAAGAAAATTGGGATGTCTTTCCCTGTCTCAAGACCTGATTTCTGTGGTGTCAGGTGCTATGTACATAAGATATGAAAGAACAACTCCTGCCCAAAAGATCTTGCAAAGTTGTGACACAGGTTTAGACCTAACTAAACCTAAAAATCATGCATAACAATTAGGATAAAAGCTTCCAGTGACTGGGAGTACCATGCCCTGAACTAGGGGTTACTGAAAATGTTGACTAACATCAAAAAACTCATGGAGTTCTTCTAAAGCCCCCTAGACTTGCAGTAAGCTGTAAGTGACATAGTTAAAAAGGTACTTGTAAGTTGAAATACTTCTAAATACGTCAAGGATGCACATGCTGTGTTCATAATTAGGATACTGATTGATATATATACATAGTCCAACAAATAATTCCAGCAATTCACAACTGTTTAAGCTAAAATGTTCAAATGACTAAGATATAAAAAAAAGTCCTGACTAGTCATTGCAGATTCTACCTGATAGTCAGTTTTGTGCCAGGCACGTTGTTCTTCCAGCAACATGCCAGTGTTATATAGCTCTGCTGTTCGTCGTCCTATGTAAATATAGGCATAGAGTGAGGAAAGCTGGTATCAAAACCAATTCACAGTGAGAGAGGTTAAGGTTCCTGGGTGATGGGAAAGACAGACCACTGAGAATAAGCCAACAGGAAGAGTGCAGATGTGTCCAGTTCTCTCCAGTGTGAACAACTTTGATTTAGCAGCCATGCAGCTGCATTCACATGGAGACAAGCTTGAGCTTAGTAAAACCAGCTGAGAGAAGATGCCCAAAAGCAGCCTGCCCATGCAAACATTGCTTATATTTGAATGCAAAACACATAGGAGGAATATATGGCAGTATCTCTAAGTAAAGGGATCAGCAGCTTCTCAGCTCTGCCCCTTCTTGGCCACCATTAAACCTTTCAAATTGCAAGGAAAGCTATGAAGGAAATAATATGGTGGATTTAAAGGTTTCTTTCATGCCTATCAGGGCATGGGAAGGGCTTGTCCAGAAAAAAATACAAAAGGGAATCAGCAGTGCTGGAAACTAGATGTTTCTAGGCCTGATGTTGCTATGTAAAGACAGTTTGGGAAGGAGCTCAAGGACTGATCAAGCTGTGTCATCAATATCCCTCTGGATTCTGCATTGAAGCTGATGATGCAACTGCAAACAAATTACCCACCACAGTGGAATCTCTAATCCTCCCATCTGGTGACTTGGCTTCCAGTCCATCTGAAGTTAAGGGGAATATTTCCCATAGCTTTAAACATTTTGGAGCCAGGTCTGTAGTCCCTCCCTGCCTGTTTCTTTCCTCTAAACCATTTTCCTCTATAGGGACTGCAGGATTCATCCCTCTGTCTGCTTAGCTGGAACATAGCTCCACGTCTCGCCACCATGCATTTTACAAATGTTTCACAGATACTAAAACAAATGCTGGTGGAAGAGGCTCTTTCAAAGAGAAGGGGAGAACCCCGCTAGGTTCACATCATGATGTGCACCAAATAAACCTTCAAGAAGATGAATGCCTGTCCTAAACATGAGGGCTGTCTCCCTAGTCTAACAGTCTATAAAGAACTTGCCAAGATGAGCTAAATCACAGTTATTTGAAAAAAAAGAGGAAGGTTTTATGCTTTCTCATGTCCTCTTTTACAATAAATAATTTTATAATATCGTAAAAAAATACATCAGGTAACACATGACATCACCTTGCAGAGGGACCCTCAAACATTCACAGACCCATTTTACAGAAATGAAAACCGAGGCATAGACTACTTTAGTAATTATGAAAAGGTCACAAATGGAGAGCTTTCCAAAACTTGGAGTTTCCAGCTCTCTATCCAGTGGGCCAAACTATCTCTCATGGATGCACCCAAGGGCAAAGTAGCAATCATACAGTGGAGAAAATTCGATTTATTTCCTGATAACAAGAGTGGCCCATGCATATGGTCGTCAAAAAATGGGATCAAAGTGAGCAGGAAGTTAAAATGGAGACGCTTCCATCCTGTGTGAGTGTGATCAGGCCTTCATACCAACCTCTGCTGAAGGAAATTTTGGGCAGGATGTTACAGCAAGAAACAATGAGCTCCCCATGTGCAACATTCCTCCTCCACTCCCTCCCAGGGTAGGCAAAGGGGAGAAACAGAGTTGCCTAGAAGCAACGATTTGGAGGGAAACTCCCCAAGTCTCATTATCCATATTATAGCTCTGATTATAATTAACATCACTTAACCTTTCCCATTACAAAACCCCTCTTTTCAGTTTTTTGCAGCTCTGTCAAACTGCACTTTTCTCAGAGGGATTTATTGGGCTCAAGCAGCTCTCTTGTTTCTGAGAGCAAGGCAAGAGGAAAAATACATTTGCTTTGGCCACCTTGCAGGGAGAATGCATCTCACCTCCAGTGTGCTCAGAAATTGCTTTTGACATTCTTGTCT
>NW_010304284.1:5629-35010 GCF_000700745.2 Antrostomus carolinensis | reverse complement strand
CAACGCAGAGCAGCAGCGTAGTTTGTGTGCACGCAGCACCCAAGCTAGAATTGCAGAGGGGTCAGGAGGGAACTGGACTGTCCTAGAAAATGCAGCACTTCCCCACATCCTCATACAGGGGCCAAATGTGGGGCTGGGACCATCTCTCTCTCTCTCCCCTTCTTTCATTCTCTCTTTCCTTTTTGTCTCTTATTTTTGTCACAGTTTAGTTATTTCCATGGAGTTTGAGTCAGTTTTTCTCAGGAAAATGTTCTGTCATACTTTAATGCACACACATAGACAGCCTGGATTCTGGCACCTCAATCATGTGTTTGTCTCTTCAATTTCCAAAAATAAAAAACCCAGCAACTTTGAATCTGTGTGATATATATACATAGAAACATATGTACAAGTGTGTGTACGTGCACATGGTTTTGCTCCAAAGCAAACAGAATGAGGGAGGCCATATGGTTCATTCTGCTGTAGCTTTTACCTCATCCCCAGTAAAAATGAAGGGTGGGATTCAGCTTTCCCAACTCAGTCATCAGAAAGCTGGGCACTGCAGCTAATCCCTCTTTCTAGGCAGAAGAAGACACCTCCAGAGAGTAATCCATCCCATCTGTTTTGGATAGCTTTTAGGATGGGCTGAGTCACTGCCTGGAAGTGCCTGTCTCCCAGTATTGCCTCCAAGAGGCTGAGTAGCTCAGCTATAGAGAAGGTGGGACTCATCTCAAGACCTAATCCTGCCCAGTCCTGAGCATGATAGCACTTACTGGAGCAAAGAGGAGCTGAACTGCCTCTCCACTTCTTCCAGAGTGCTCTGAATTGCATGGCTCAATCCATGAGTTTCCATCTCTCCTCCCAGCCCATAAGGACCTCCAGGTTTACCCAAAGACTTCAGTCTTTACAGCGTGGCAACATGCACTTTGCTGCCAATATCCCTCACCCTTAAATGGGCTGCAAGAGAGACGTGACTTCCCTCTGGAGGGCTGGATATGATTCAGGAGCTGGCAGACAAAAGTGACTTTAAATAAGGAGAATATCCTGGTTAAAAGTGCACTGCTTGAAATCCTTAAGTAGGCAGCTATGACTGAGTGCTCTTGGTGCCCAGCCCTCTCTCCAGTCTCCACCAGCCCTCAGGCAAGGATTTGCAAAGCTCTTAGTTCAGAGAGTGTCTGGCAGCGACTTCAGTCAGGACATGGCAGCAGGTTTCTCATTCTGGCCTTGTAAGGCCACAGCTGGAACTTCTCCTGGCTCTGAGGAGCCAAGGGCTGAGGCTGCTGTGGGATTCCCAAGCTGCTCCGCTGCTGCCGAAGGGGTCTTTGCACTTCCACTCCTGCCTGGCCCCACTGAGTCATTGCACTGAAACTCATGCCAGAAGCCTCTCCTGCCAGGCAGAAAATTAACCATTTCTTCCCTGGTGAGAGCCAGATTGTTCCTCCACAGCTGTGCATATGACACTGATTCATTTTGGGGATGAGCTGGGCACAGATCTAACCCACTTGCCCAGTTTAAGGGTCCAGGGCCCTTGTGCCAGGTGCTGTAAGGTGAAACACTTCTCCCAACATGTGTTACTGGGTAGATATATTTTTGTGTGGAGGGTGGAGCAAAGATTAAAGGAGAGGATATCAGGAAGCAACAATACAGAACAGCTGAAAAAAGAAATCAATTTTTGCCAGTTGTGAATGATTTGTAGTTGTCAGAGACAAGTTTTAAATCAAAATTGAAAAGATGATAACTCGGTGGAGGAAGATTCCTCCATTTCCCCCCAATTAGCATGGATGAAATTGAGCTAAAAGGTGGAGACTGAATCACCACTCCAGTGCATTTGAGTCAAGAAGCTGTGCTGGTGAATGAGCTGTCAGCACAGCTGGAACCTAGGGCCTGAAACAGCCACCTACCTCCAGGGCTACAAAATACCACTCCCTGAATACAGGGCAGAACAATCATGGTCTACAGTGGGGAAATGAGGAAAAGATAAAGACCCATAGGCAGATAGCATCTTCTCAAGCCTACAAGGTCAAAGAGAAGCCAGCTTCCAGCCACCACTCTGGTCTTTGTTGTCACCTCCACACCAATACCTAGACATGCAACACAACTGCTGCTCTTCTGGTTCATTCTTGCATCACGGCCAAGATGATTTGAGGCTGTACAACCCCCAGAAATAGCAGGGAAGAGAACTCCTTCCCTCAGCTACACTCCAGTTCAGCTGTGACTTGTCACCTTTGTACCTGGCCCTTGGGGCTAGCTCTGACAGACTCCACTTAGCTTAAACACTGGTGGAACAAAGCATGGGAAGAGATGCTGCCATGGGAGAGCTGAGAGCCTTCAGCCCTTTCTTAGGTCAAAGAGCTGCCTCAAAGACATCTGGGATGATGTCAGACCAGCTGGGCACCTTTTAGGAGGAATGGGAGTCCCGGTGACATTTCTCCCACAGTCTCTTATTTGTTTGAGAAGCAGGGTGAGGGCGAAGCCTGACTACTCCAAAAGCTGTGCAGTTCAAAGGGAGACAAATGAGTGGTTGTTTGATGCCATGGCATTGCCAGACATTGGCCCTGCTATGAAGCAAGGGGGTAATTCAAGCACCTCATTATAATGCATGTCCCAAGCCCACATATTCACACTTTCCATTCCTTAGGAGAACATGTAAGTGCTTCATTCTAGGCCCACATAATCTGTGTTAGCTTCATGTCAGGCCATTTTAAAATAAATAAGTAAAATTAAAAGACTTTCAGTTCATGGTGAATTTGATTCTGCGTGGATAGTGGGTCTCCAGCATTGCAGTGTAACTCAGCCCTTCTTGGAATCAGCTTGCAGATGCAGAGAGAACTCTCCCAGCACCCACCCTGCCAGCGCCTCTCAGATCACTTGGCAACTCTCAGTTGCACTCTGCACGCCCAAACACAGCTGGCATCTGCCCTCACAACGGCTGGGCAGTGAGACATTGACACCAGTGACACAGCCCCTTGTCCAGCTTCAACCAGGGAAGCACATGGACTGGAGATCAGTCAGTCTAAAGAGCATGGCTAGCAGAGAGGAAAGTGTTCATAACCAAAGCCTTTGGAAAGCACTACCCATCAGCTGAAAGAACTGCATGAGGACAGTCTGCAGACCATCTGCAACCATATACTGAAGCATGCCATAACTAAAAGGCAAAGCTTCAGTAGGCTTTACTTTGTCCTTCCAGGTCTCCTGCAAGAGACTATATTTGACAGGAAAGGAGCTAAGGCACAAAATGTAAGCTCAAAGGAAACTAGGAACCACCAGCTCTGTCCAAGGGCTCAGAAACCAGATCTCCTACAGCAAGAAGAGAAAAGTACAAGTAAATATGTTGTTTGGCAAAACACTGCAAGGAAGTACAGGAAGAAAAAACATAAGAGCTCCCTCCTCCTCTTCAATGTCCTCTAAGATTTGGTTTATATCTTTCCCTTTACAAACACATACAGGTAGCTGATAAAAAGGTCCAGAGATGGTTTATCCAAGCTACAACAACTGTATGTGGTCAAATCTGCCCATAGTCTACCAAGAGGGATTAATACTGTGAGTTAAGGAAAGGTTGGCATCAAAGTCACACCTGAAATGGTGCTATCGAGGTCAGACAAGGTACTGCCACAGGCTTGGTTTGGGATCCAGCAGCCAAGGGAAAGGCAGTGTGGGCTCCACTGCCATTTTACAGAGAGAACAAAGGTTTGGACAGTGTCATACCTGCTGAGGTTTGAAACCACATCTTGTGAGTTTTGCTTTCCTCTATGTCCTAGTTTCCTTTCTGCCCACATAATGCAGATCAGGGACCAATTGCGAGCACAGCACAGGGACTTCTGTACCAAAAATGGGTTTTAACCCAGGATATCCTTGGATTTTTTTTTTTTACCTTCCACCCCCCTCTTGGGGAGGACAATCTGCCCTTTCTTCCTCTGCAGAGAGCATCATGCAGTTCAGGGATTGCAGCTTCCCTTTTCCCTGTCAATGTATCTTTGTGCTTTCTTCCCAGCAGCCACTGATTGCGTAAGCAAAGAAAACTCCTTCACAGTCCTAGACAACAAGCATCTTGTTTTACACTGACACCAGCCTGTGACAGGAAAGAGTTTGGTAGTAGAGCTCTGGACAATAAAAGTTTGTTTCCAGTCCATGGTTCAGTCTCTCCCGTCTGAACATCACAGATCCCTTGCTAGTAACTTTTTTAAATTTTTTAATTTATTTTTATTGCTGACTCCCTACATAGCCTTAGAAAAAGTTGCTTTGTAGTTTCCCTGTCTGCAAAAAGAAATCCTCCATCATTTAGAGCATCTGTTTCTATTGCCTTTTCTGAAAAAGATTTCCATTTAACACTGAATAAATTACTTAGATCCACATTCAGCCAGGGAATTTAAGCACTGGATTTCTGCTCAGTGGAAGACAAAACTGACTCCAAGGATGTGGACAAGCTTTGCTATCAACTAAGGGAACTTAATTCTCTAGCACACAACAGCATGGTGAGGATGAACACATGAAAAATTGCAAGATGATCTGATATCTCAGGAACTGGAGTTTCATGTGCCCAGAGGACAGAGTAGATGCTCAGTCTTTGCAATCTCATTGCAGTGTTAAGGAAATAAATAATGCTTGTACAAAGTTTTAAGGAGTCAAGCTCTTAGCAGCACCAAGCATCATTACTTCAAGCACTTAACAATGCAGTATGGATTACATCTGGAGTAGTACACATTTCTGTACAATAAGTGAAATGAAAAAGGTTTGTCCTGGTTTTGCTAGGATAGAGTTAATTTTCTTCTTAGTAGTTAGAATAGCTGTGGTTTAGGTTCAGTGTAGGGTTTCTTATGAGAAGAATGTTGATAAAGTACTAATGTTATTAGTTGCTGCTGGAGCTCAAGGCCACTGTGTTTGGCTGGTTCACAGCTGATTAGGACTCCCAGTCCTAATGCATCTGACAAGATTGACATTTGGATATGCTAATGAGATATTCCATATCATATCACATCATGTTCTGTACATTAACCAGGGCTGACTGGAAGACAGGGGGATTCTCTGGGGGATCACCCGGGCTCACTCTTCCAGGGTTTGTGTTTTGGGACTATCTCTGCTCCAGGATCACTGGCTGGCACAGGCTGGGCATCAGTCAGCAGGTGGTGAGCAATTCCACTGTGCATCACTCATTTGTATATTCTGTTATTACTGTTATCATTATAATTTTATTTTAATTCATAAATAGTTTTCTCCCCCTTTCCCTTCCAATCCTCCCCCCTCCTCCCTGGGTGAGGGGTGGGGGGGAGGCGGAGAGAGCAGGCTGTGTTTGGCTGCAAGCCAAACCACCACAAGTTTAAAGGCTGTCCCACAGTGCCAAACTGAAATAACCCCACTGGAAACAAGGGGGCTACCCAGGCAGGCAGCCAGACTGACACAGCAGTGTATGAAGGCCACATTCTTGTCTTGTGCTTAGCTCATTTTAAGAGGGAACACATCCCATAACATGCCAGTCAGACACTTAAACTCCAACCCTGTCAGCATGACAAAAAATTTCCATGGAGCCAGCAGCAAAAAGGTCAAGACCAAGGGAAAAATGCCCTATGTCCTCAATCTTTCCCTCTGCCCATCCTCAGAAGACAGAGTTAGTCTCAGCACGTGAAAACTTTTCCAACAGCTCAGGACTTTCGTTCTTTGTCATACAGATCAGCCATTGACACAGTGTTGGGAAGAGTTGACATACCCAAGAGGCTGTCCACAGCACATCCCCTCAATTTCAGCAACAATTAGCTGCTGCATTACACAGCAAGAGTTGGGCTGAGATAGAGGTTGCTACGCTTCTCATGTTGGTTAGCCTCCATTCTTCATCATGTAGCCACTCTCTCACAGTGGGTGCCTCAGCAGTCAGAATCCTGCTAGGTTTGAAGTTTTCTAGCCCCTTCTGAGAACATCCTACCCGTGTGTGCAACCTGCTAGAAGAGATGCATTGCTCCTTCATGGAGAGATGTTTCCTCTCCATGCAGAAAAGATCAGTGCTATTTCACCAAGGAAAGATTGCAGCATTCCTACTCAGTGAGGAGGTGTTATTTCTCCATGAAAAGGAGTGGTACACTTCCACAGAGATGAAGTATCTGTTTTCCTTCTGCAGAGACTGTGATCTGGAGCCACCTCCTCTCAGAGTCCTGTTCCTTTTTCTTTGAACCATGATACCTCTTACTTTTAGATACAACTTTGCCATTTTCATCTCTAGTGAGTGAGAGATGGTGACAATAGTTGGAGCAAAGACCCAGCACTTTTGCTCAGGGTTAGCATTAAGCAATACAAGATCACTAAATTGTTCTCTAAAAAAGCAAACTTGCCTGTTTTCCCACCTGAGAGCCTGCCACAGGGCCCTCACAGTCCTCCAATATCCATTCCCCTTCCCATTTTCCCCATTTCCAAATCCCCTCAGCATCTCCAGGATCCCCACTCCCTCCTACACATCCCTGCACCCAACCTTTCCCCTGCCCACTTCCATCCCAAGCCACTACCTCAGACATGAGCACAGTCCAAATCTTTGCCCAAAATTCTGCAAAGAAGAGAGTAGACATTTTGGAGAAGATGAAGTAATTACATTGGGGTAACTATCCAAGCAAAAACTCTCTCCTCATAACCCAGGTAGCATCATATCCCTCATTCTTAAGGGACTTTAAGTTACATCATGCGCACCTCAGACTCAGAACAGCCTGTGAACACTGTTTGACTTCATGCAGTAATACAACATCAAAGACCTCACTCCAGCAGGCTTCTACACAAGGTCCTACAAGCACTTCTGAGCTTCAACTGCTCTTCCCAGTTAGAAGCAGACTGTCCCAGTTAAGCAATGTATAGTACACACCCCACATTAGGGTGAAGGGGCATTTACTTGGAAATAGCAGTGTTGTTGCAAGCAGTGTTAGACTAATAGCTTAAGTCTTGGCAAAGATCAGATGTCTTCTAAACTTGGGGGATCTCATACAGCCATAAGCCCAGCCATTAGTTTGCCAGGTAAACAGACAAGACTCTGCAGAGACAAGCACAGACAAAGAAAGTAACCTACCTAAGTTCACATAACAGATCTATGATGAAGACATGAATAGAAGTCAGGTCTGTCTTCCAGCTATCACCCCCAACAACTCAAAAAAAAAAAAACCCACAGTTCCAGCTTGGAAAGGACTATTAAATACACACAGACCTACAGCTTTATAGACTTGCATATATATATGCCAGGGCTTCAAGCATACTAATAGGTTTTAATGGATCTGATGAGCCCCACCTGGGCCTCCACCCACTCTCCTGCCCATTGAAGCTCCTAGTCCCAAACCAGGAGCTATGCTGTGGCTGTTTCTAGTTCTGTCACAGCTACACCTGGTCATAGACATCAATGACCCTGGTCCATGGACTGACGTTCCAGCTTGATCTAGCCCCTTCCTTTTCACTATGGATTTGTCTGGTGATCACTGGGCTGTGTCTGCCACTTCAGTAGCACCTGTTTTCAATTCCTCCTTTGATGAATTCACCAAAGGTTCCCTTGAAATCCTTGGAAGAACTCTCAGTGTCTTCATGGGGTTTCAGTTCAAGCCTCACCAGCATTTCCATGCCAAACTCTGCAGTTGCCTTTGCATCCTATTTACTCTGAACTCAATTAAGGAACTTGCTATTTGGGGTCTTCCTGGGAAATTCTGTCTCTGCTTCTACTGCCTCCGAATGGACAAAATCAGCTGTGGGCATGTTGGTTGTTGATAGTCCCGAGAGCAGAAGCAGATGTTCCCTGTCCTGAGCATCTGAGGGCATCTTGCTCTGAGAGTTGTTTGTTTCTCTGTATTACTCTGTCCTTATTTATAAATTTTAGGGTTTGGGGAAGGCAGATTATTTTGCTGCATGACAGGTACTTGCACTTTTCTTGGAAGCTGGGCAGTTAAGGTTTATATGGATCTGATGTCTTGTTTACTGTAGCAGTTCCTATATTCCATATTCACATCTACAGAGAGGACTGAGATGACACAGCTGTTGTGTCTTCCCGAATTAGGAGGCAGCTGCATGAAGTTGTTGGTGCTGGAGATGTTGCATACAGTTCTTTTTTCACTCAGGCTGTTGTTTTCCAGTAGAAATGGAAAAGCTGACAAATCTTTCCTCTTCACAGTAGCTTTATGCTCACTAAAGGCTGTAATTAGAATTAGCATTTTTTTCCAAAGTCCCCTGGTGATTTAAGGTAGTTGTCCTGGGCAGCAGCCATTGTTTGGACTAGTAGTCAACAGGCCCACAGCCAGCTCCGCAACAACCAACAGAAGTCACTGGAGTTTGGAGTAATAACATGAAGTGTTCAGATGCTTGTCTGCTTTCTCACCACCCTGAAACTACTTAGAGGCCATCTGTGTGCTGAGGCACAGAGCTTTAGGGATATGTGTATATAAGGCACTCAGACCCTCAGAAGGACTCAGTGTGGGTCACAGATCAAGGGTACTGACAGTGTCACTCAGATGGGTGCAGGCAAATAAACTGAAGCATTTGCAAAGACACAGCAGGTTCCAGCTTCAGTTGAGCTCCTCCTAGCACAATTAACCTCAAAGAAAATAAGAGTCTGGCACGCTACCATTGACAAGTTGCCAGGCCTGTGGTGTAGCCAACTGTTTAACTGAGTGTGTGGGCATTTATTGCCTGTGGGAAAGATAAGGTGAAATGAATCTGTGGTTGAAACAACTGTATTTTACAGCATGTCTGCAAAATATCTGCAAATCCATCCTCTTGTGAACACATTCATAGTTTGGAATATGCTTGTTCTATAACATTGAATTGCAGGCTGATAAAGGTCCTTTTTCACCATGTTTAGTGAAGCTGGGGATAATCATGGTGTGACGGTGTATTTGAAGGAATAAAGCTCATGAGGACAAAACCAGTATTTTCCTTGCCAGTGGGACAGCAGTAATGACGTGCAAAGCCTTGAACACATGGAAAATTTTTTTATCATGATGCTCAAGAGTTTTCTTTTCCTGACCTTTACCTCCCTGCCAGTGCTAGAATGTGAATGTCACAGAGGCACAGATCCTGAGTGGGAGTGGACTACTGTAACACTGTTGAGTTTGCTAGATGTTCCTAGAGTTCAGAGGCTGTGAAAACTGCAGGAGGAATATTATTCTATGAATATGCACATTAGCTGATCTTCCCCACAAAGCTAATATATGCCTCTATGAGAGAATATCTCAAGAGTTTTAATAATTTGATTTAAGCTGATCAGCCAGTCTCACTATATGTGTTTGCAACTGGGTCTGGAGATGTTGTTGCTTCAAAGATTGATATATCTTAGGAAGAAAGGGATAAAAATTAAAATTACACAGAATCACAGAATTGCATAGGTTGGAATAACCTTTAAGATCATCGAGTCCAATCATTAACCTCACACTGACAAGTCCCCAACTAAACCATGTCCCTAAGCACTATGTCTATACAACTCTTAATTACCTCTTAAATTCATGTAGGAAAAGGAAAACCTTGGGAAAGGAAGAGAAGAAATGATTCACAATTAGATTGTGGGAACTGCAGGATGCATGAAATCCTGACCCCATTTGAGTCACTTTGCCATTAACTTCATGAAAGCGGTTGAGTAAAGAGTACAAAATCTCCTCTAGTTGCTATAGAAAAGGGTGCACAGCTGATGTCTCTCATCCTTGCTTATACAATCTTAAAAATTGCCCTTTGTCATAATTACCACAGCTGACCTGCAAGAGCACTCTTTACAAGTACTGACTGTATTTTTAGCTGATCTTGCATATGACTCAGTAGAGAGAAATGAGGAAAGGCAGTCCCATGGGAATTCCCAACTCTCTACACACCACCAGAGATCACCACAGCTGCAAGAGTCTGAGAGAAAAGAAGAAAAGGAGGCATTTCCTCTGCTCAGATGTATCCTGCCACCAGGGGACGTGTCTGTAGTTTAACAAACATCTTAATAACAACAACAATTGGGTAAAAAGGCCACTGAGCAGACATGGGTCATGGCTTTAACTGATCATATTTTCTTAGTGTACAAAAAAAGAGTCATATTATTCAGCCAGTCCTAGATTTTGGTCTTTTCTTGATTAATCTGTGTGGGGTTTTATGATTTAGGTCATAATTCCATGAAGTTCTATTTTCTGGAGCAGTTAAAATCAGAGGAAAATAAGATCTTCCTGCACATAGAACTCTATAATGTACCAGTGGTTCTCCATAAAAAGAGTATATCTGATATAATAGGGCAAAAACTTGGGTACAGCATCAACAAAGGGTCTGGGTAGATATTTCTCTCACTTCAGGCTCAACAGGCGCCTATTTCTAGCTAATTAGCCTGAGATTCATGTAAGTTTAGCAGTAGGAGCTGGTTAGGCTATGAAGTAGACCTCCAAGGGTTAATCCCTGGCCATGTTGTTTCTAGTAAGTAGACAAAAAAGAAACACTAATAAGCTCAGGAGGAGAATAAAAGCTTTCATAGTGCAAGGTTAATCTGATGACCCCAGGCACTACTTGTGCAGCTCACACCAGGGCCCTTCAGGCTCCTAATCTCTCTGGTTCAGCACTGTATGGCTGACTGTCTGCTCTCAGCATGCAGGACTGGGTGCATTTGTGCAGTATCTGTTTATTCTGCAAGGCAAAGTAAACATTTTTCAGAGAAGGATAACAGAAAGCCAAGAGCCAGGCTCTGTCCCCAGGAATTTGTAAAGATTCAAAGGCATCTTCATTCAAGACCTCATTCAGCACAGTACAAGGTAAGTTTGTTAACAAGTCTCTTGTTTGTTACTCCAGTCACTGAGAAAGATAATTAGGAGCCATAAAAGTCATACTCCATTTTAGCTCACAGTGGAGAGAATTTGATTCAATAGGGGACACAGCTTCTAAATTAGGATTTATGATCATCACTGAAACTAGATAGTAAAGTTTTTAGCAGAGAGAGAAAGGCATATATACCCACACTGTCCTTGTTCAAAGACAGAGAACTGGCAGAGAATGACCATAATCTGTGTTTGTCAAGGACATTTGGGCTACTGTTGTTGGCCAAGGGGGAAAAAAAAAGCTCTCAAATAACCACACTTTCCAGAAATATCACCATGTTCCAGACAGGCAACCAAGAAGCCTGAATGGACTAATGGCTCCTTAACTGGCCAAAATAAAAGCCCAAGCCATTAGCCTTGAGTCATTCTAGTAGAGTCACAACACCACACCATCCATACAAGCTGAAACTGCCCCATATTGGTGTCAGCCTATGTGGAAAGTGTCACTTTCCACAATCATTACCTCAGCCATGGT
Source organism: Antrostomus carolinensis (assembly GCF_000700745.2). NCBI lineage: Eukaryota > Metazoa > Chordata > Aves > Caprimulgiformes > Caprimulgidae > Antrostomus > Antrostomus carolinensis. Next base: position 23,778 of record NW_010304284.1, on the reverse strand, counting down.
AAGAAAGTAGAAGATAAAGATGTGGCCATCCAACAGAGAGAAGCCAACTAACTTCTCCATATCTCATACCTGTGGGGTAAGTCTTCAAATAGAAGGAAACAATACTAACCCTACCAGGACATCTCTCCTTTCTGCACAGATATATAAGATGGTAACCAGACTTACCTCTCTAGTGTCAGTGCAGACCTGAGATATATGTGTCAAATCATTCAGAACAGAATTGAAGTCTTAATTCATCTCTGCTTCTAGTTTAGACTGATAATACTGTGTTAAGAGAGAGAGTATATTCCTCCAGGCACAGTGCTATTCCAAGCCTACTACTTGACCCCTGAACTGGAGATGGTTTCCATCTGTCCAGCTCAGAGAATTGAAGAAGCAAAAATGTTTAGTCACCAGCCTGAACCCTCCATGTCAAAGATCATTTTTAAGTATTGGTGATGTGCCCTTCAGCTTAGTACGTTGGCTCATGTCAAGATCTGTGCCTTAAAAAAAAATGAGATTTATGCTGAAAGACTCAGATTCTCAAACAGGACAAATTGACCTTTCTTTCAACAGAACCCATTGAGTTATACATTGCTAAGGATTTTGCCAAGGTAATTTAAAGACAGCAGTATCTTCTCTGTCTTATTAAGCTGGATACAATGGTCTGCTGAATGCACTTTGGTGGGAATTCTCCTTAATCCTTCTTTCTTCAAACTGCTCAGAACAGAACTGCCCAGGACAATCCTATCTGCAGTGTCCTAGCTCAGTTTTGACAGCACCGGCCTTTTTACAGTGAAGTCCTCTGCACTTCTTGTTGCCATCCCATTCCACTCACATGATAATTTCTCATTGCAGGTAAACCATTTCACCTCGAGGTCTCTTCAGTGACTCCTTTCACTTCAGACATAGAAAACATTTTTCAGAAAAACCCATCTGGTGAGATGAAGCCTGAACCAAGCTCTCTGCAACCTTACAGCCAACCATTCTATGATAAATGCAAGGACCTCACCTGTTTCAGTTTCGTTCCCACCATGGAAGCACTGCTGTCAAGCACAAATACAACATTCTTTGGCAATGGAGGAAGATCTGTGGGGGCGAAGTAGTGCACGAAATACCCATTAAGAATCTGTGGAAGAGCAAGGAAGTCAGGAATCAAAGGTAGATCATGATGCAATGTTCCACATACATCATTACGGGATATTTGATTGGGTATACCTGATCCTGCTTTCAATGTCTGTGTCTACATTGGAGAATATGAGTGGTCCTTGGTATCCCTCTTAATTCTAGTCCCCTGTTCATCCAGACTAGTGGAGCTCTCCATATCTCCTTTCATAGTGGACACTGGGGTTTCAATGAAGTAGGTACCTGTGGTTTTTAAACCTTTCTTGTGGCTGCCAACTGACTGGTTTTATTTTGGATAGTTCTTACAAGATGGAGAAGTAACCTTCACTTGGGAAAACATTTTCTAGGACATTTGGAGCATGCAAGACAATTGAACAATCTCAATTACAGTTAATAAAACAGAAAAGATGAGTTATGTGCACAGTACCTGAACATCCCCAATACTCAGCTCCCTGTTGACATCATATCTAATTATGAAGTCTCCCAAAATGCCATTTCGGGCAATCCTGGTTTGCTCAACCACACTGGGATTGAATGTAACTTTAGCTAAGGTTTTGGTATGTCCAACTACAGTAGAAGGAGGAGGAGAAACATCACCTGTTGAGATAAAACCACAATATTACAAATTTTCCCATTGTCTTACAGATGTCTAAGTGCAGCATACACACTACTACCATGGAGTCAAGTCAACCAGTACAGCTACATATTGAGATTAAATAGTCAGCTCACCAGTGATAAAAGAAGAACTTAATAACCCCTCCTCTCTAATTCTAAACTGAAACCAACATTGCAATGCTAACAGAGATATACATGTTTAGGCAAAATTCCTGTGCTCACTTCTGTTTGGAGGTCCCTGAACTCTAAGGCCAGATATTCTCTGTATGACTGTTAATTGCTTTCTGTAAATAATGAACACACAACCCCAGACATGTGTATGGTCTTAATTCCAGTCAACTCTAGACAGCTAGAATGCAGATCCTATACCTGAGATCCTGCCCGTCTATGCAAGTATGATTCATTTGACCTGTTTAAACATTTTCTCTAGGATTAGATGAATCACACTGCAGATTTCTCCCTATTGATTATAAAGTTCTTGAGGTGACTTGTTCAGATGTACTGTAGACATGTAAGGTGGGATTAATCTGACTAATTGATCACTTGATCTGACAAGTGTCTGTGTGTAATGTCTACATCTGAATAAATCATGTTAGCTACCTTTATGTTCAGCAAAGAGTTATCAGTACAGTCACTGCAATTTCAGTCTTACTGGTTGAGACAAAATCCAACACTTACTAGTGTAGTCATGCAAACTGCACCCCCAAGATGTAACTCACCCTAACCTCTGAGAGCCCTTCCTGAGTCAGTGAAGAGAGATGTGCCTTTCAGAGGGTATCTCAGAGAAAGACAATAATTTAGATCTAAGTCACCCTGAAGGAATCCCTGTTGTCTTGTTAGCCGTATTCATTTGCTAAAGTTGAGGGATACAGAGATTCCTTGTTGTCTCTCTGTGTAGCCAAAATCCCACTTTACTCTCCTTTGGTGTGTCAATTGTTTGGTCCCTCTGAACTCCATAAAGATCCTTACATGTGTGTGGGCCCCATATTTTGAGAGCTTTCCCCCTTATCCTAAGTAGCTATTGAAAACACCAAAATAGATTCTCAACTGATGTTCTTCTTGGGTACTTCAACTCTCATAGTGAAAGTTATTCCAATACTCCTCTGAGGCACAGTTCTATTATATCTGCCCATGTGCTGATTAAAATTGGTGGGAATGAGCTGCTTAATTAGAGTGTGTGGAAGGGGTCTCAATTCTTTACCAGAGATGGCCCAGGAAGTCTGTGGTATGGCAGGGGAAATAAAAGATAAGTAAGATTCAGTTCTGGTTTAGATGTTCACAGTGCAAGTACCTACGTCTCCTAGAAAATTTCTATGGTCAATGGAGATCAAGTCAAGAGTGTCAGAGGAGATTAAGATATGATACATCTGCTCAGGCATAGACATCTGCTTTAGGATTATTTTAATTATGTGCTAGACCCCATTAACAATATTGATCACAATGACAAGGTGCAGGCAGTCTTGGAAAGCTCCTCTCCAGGAAAGATCCTATAACACTGTGTATGTAACAAGGAATGGCACTTCTCCACCTTTGTAAAGCGCTTTGAGTAGCACTAGAGGAATGCAGTGTGACATCTGTGTGCAACATTGAAAACAATCCACCTGACATCCAGATCCCATGGTGATTTACAAAATTGGATATATATGATTATATAGTAAAATGGAGACATGGCGTGGTTATCTAACTCTCCACTGGTCAAAGTCCACAGAAATGCTGGAATTAAGGTTCTTGTGGGTATATAAAATGATCAACCAAAGCTGTGGTGTTTATTCCAAAGTGCTATGTGTAATCTAGAGTCCTGCAGGCAAAGGAATGAAAGTAAGAGTCATAATCATTAACATAATGTAGGATGTTACTTCCACGTTGATTTGGCTTTACTTTTATAGCTGTCCTGTCAGTGCATTTGAATAGACAAGGCACAAGATGGTACTATTAAGGCAGGGAAGGGTTTTCTCATAGGCTCAATTTCTACAGAAATAAATTATAGTTGAAGGACCTGGAATGTGAAACAAATTCATCAGGAAAAGTCTTGACCAAGGAAGCTGAATGCCAGATATTACTCAATGTCAGTAAAGTCAAGAATTGACTCTGCATCATGGCTTCTCTGATTATGACAATTCCAATCCACCCATCCTGACGGAAACAGAGAGAGAAGCCCCAGCCAGTCCGTTGAAATCAATTAAGGACACTAGTGTTAGATCTTAAAGGGGGCTTATAAAATGATTACCCAGAGCTTCGAAATTTATTCAAAAATTTGTGTACAGTTCATATTTCCCCTGGCAAAGAAAAGTCATAAATCAATAGATTTCTAAGATTTTACCTCCCTGTTGATTTGTTTTTACTTTTATAGCTGTGCTTTGATCTGATGAATCAACAGATGTAACATGTCTTTAATACACAATGCATCAGATTTGCTTGTATTGGCCTTCCTGGATTTTCCATCTGTCTTCTATCACTTCCAAGATCCCATTTAACTGCCAGTGTGTGGGAAATGCCCAGAATTCATAGAAATGGCTTAACAGTTCATTTATATTTTCTGGTCTATTTAAGAGTTTTACATTACTTCTCCTCAACTGCTGAAAAACAAGCATTGTTGTTGGTTAGGCTGCCTGGACACATCACATCAGGGTTAGTGAAAGTTGGTCTCACACTGGAAACAGAAGCTCTCTCCTTATACCTACTGCAGATACACATCTGTGTCCGTGGCCTTTGGACTTCATTTCTGTGTTTTTCTGCCTAATTTGAAATGCCATTGATGAGTGAGCACAATGTGCTGTGCACCACAACATCATGAGTTCCAGTCCTAGAATTTCTGTGTACTCTGAGCATCTGAAATTAGCTGAGTTAGGCGGCCACCCAATGCCTCAGTTTACCCATTTGTTCAATTGGCATAATCACATGTATCCAGTTCTGTAAAGCACTGTGGAATCTAGATGGGATCACGTGGATCACATTACATTCCTCTGTTACTCCTCAAAACACTTTTTGGAGGTGAGATATGTCATCTGTAACACAGAGAGTACTTTAGGAATCCCTAGAGAGGAGGTTTCCAAAGCTGCCTCACATAGCTACTGTTAGTGACAAGAATAGCTGGGGAAGCTCCTCTGAATTCTTCACAGCCACTCATCTTCCATATCCCTGAGAGATTAAAACCAAAAAATGGTCTGATAGAAAAGGTCCAAAATAACCTTTTTTTTTTTCCCCTGGAATAATAGAAATTGAGTCTGGAAGGCAGGTTATCTAATTCATGCCATGTTCCCAGACTGAATCCCTTCCTACCTGGTTTTATGACAAAGTCTGGAAACACTCCAGACCTCCAGTAATGGAAACTCCACACCTGCCCTTGTCAGTCCTTTCCAGAGTTTCAGTTTTTCACTGTTAGACATTTTCAATGTCTAACTTATTTTTCTTTCTGTATTATAAACCTGTGCCTTCTTGTCCTTTCTGTTTATTGACACAGAAAGCACAATATTCCTTTCTTCCTTGCAGCAGCCTTTCATATATTTGAATACAGTAACTATATCTTCCTACAGTTTTCTTTTCTAGGCAGCACTTGATATCTGGATCACAATTACTCTCCTCTGTTTATTGGCCCAGTTCTCTTCAAACAAGTGACTGAGAGAGGAAAATCTATGAGATATTGCAGAGTACAGAGCATGGATGAGCTCCAAAGACTTCAGCTGGTCTGTGCTCATACTGAGGTAGTTAACAGGGCCTTTAGACAAACTTTCCACAAAATTCAGCTGAAGAAGTAAACAGAGCAGGAAAAAGCATTTTTCATATGAAACTGTAGTCCTCACATGATGAACAGTTAAACCCAAATGATTTTAGAGACCAGTATAGTCAGGTTTAGAGCGCAAATGCAAAGTTCATCCTCTGCTAACACATGGAAAGCTTCTAGACAACTGTGATAATAAATAAAAACCTTTCTGAAATATATGACTTTGAAGAGAAATAGCAGCCTAGTGTGTCCCTGCCCAAGTTCATGACTAGTTCTCACACTGCTGTGCTGGAAGAAAAGGACGTGGACAGTCATCCCTGAGGGTGTTGGGTAGGACATAATTCAGAAAATGGCTCCGTTCTGAGGTCACCAGAGAAGACCAGGGTCATTGACCTCAGTGTCTCCTGTTTTGGGATTTGTATGCGACAGAAGACAACACCTGCACATGCCAAAAGATCACTTTCCAAAACTCACATGCCTAATACCTTCCTTTGGGAAAAATACAGCTCCCAGATGGAGCTGTGTGTGCAGGAGTCACTGACAAAGGAAATATCCTGGAAAGACTTGTCATCACTTTGTCTCTGCTCCATATTCAGCGAGGATGTACACAGGACTTTCCAAGAGCCTCTAGCTATAGCAAAGCACAGCTTTACTTTTCATAAATCACTGGAATTTTGTGGAACCAAGTCCAATCTTTGTATCTTATGCCCCTACAGCCAAAAATAGGCAGAACTGGACTCCACTGCTTCTGCTGTGATTTCTGCACTCTTTTATAAATGGCAAAAAAAAAGTGTCCTGTGTCCTTCACTCTTTCTCATCAAGGGACATCTTCTGTCTATAGGTCTTAGTTTAATCTTTTCTGTTCATCACAGACTGTATGGATACTGGCAGTTTGGCTGGAGCCGAAAGTGCAAATCCTGAATGACCATTAAAGAGAGAAATTGTTTTTTCCACTGTGCTTTCTGCATAGTACATTGACTCCATGGGTAGAAAGCAGCATAAAAGTAAGAGGTCTGGTCCATGAAATAAAGGCAGATGAGCCATTCCTCCACTTTTAGTCATCTAAAGTATTGTTATTATTTTTTTCACTAGTTTAGCTAACAGCATTTATTGCCATAACAGGCTGGCATTTCAGTTATGAACATCAGTCACTGCTGGTGCTCATCATGTGGAGCTGTGGGTGACTCCAAAGCCAAACATATTTGATTTTCAACTTAATTTGCCTATCCTACACTGGATCTGCAGGACCTGTACTCAGAAAAAGAATGTAGTTTCTTATCCAGGTCAGTCAGAGTCAAAAGTATCTAAATGAGTTGTGAAGTTACATCCCACCCTCAACAGTGACTTTGGGTTGGTGGCACTTCGGACATTTTACTCAGAATGCCATTTAACTGATGACTTGATGTCACAATACAGATTTCACTCAATAGTCTCAAGGTATTTTTATTAATACATATAAAAATCTCACATTTTAACATTAAACATGAGATACTATAGATGTCTGTGTAGACACAGAAAATTCAGGAAGAGAGTTTTCATGACATATTCTAACTCAAACCAGTCAGGCAGTACCATTTTCCAATGTTCAGGCCTCCATTCCTTATTTGGTCATTTTTTTAAGTCATGACCTTTCATTTGGAGTAACACAGGTAACACAGTATGGCAGCATCTGGTCTGGCATCCTTTGCTGGCCACTCACTCACTAGATTGTTACCATGCTCTCCAGTCAAGTGACACTGAAGAGTTTTAAGCCATGGGAGTCCAAGAAGAGACCAGACACTGTCTTTATCTTGGTTTGCTCTTTAGGTGTCATATGAGCAAGAAGGCTTTGCAGGGAGGATCTAATGACTTCAGATGTTTTGCCTTCTGGATCAAGCATGAGAGATGACAACCAAGTGGAGTACAGTGGATTTCCAAGTGAAATGCTCCTTGCTTTGGCCTTGCCCTTCCTAGGAATATCCTTTTTTTGCCTATTGATTATAAAGTTCTTGAGTAGGAAAATAGGAACTTTCTGTTGTCTGCTCCAAGTGTGATTGATCTTGTTGGTCAGAAAAGGTCACAGCAATAAATCCCTCCTATCCAAAACAAGCTGTCCTTCTCCATGATCTATATTAGACCCTCTGAGACCCTGTCCTAATTCTTTTTTTCTTTTTTTTTTCTTTTTTTTTTAGTCTGGCTGGTGGTAATGTCCTAATATCCTAATCTTGCTTTAGATCAGAAAGAAGCTCAAACCTACTGAATTCATTAACCATATGCACTCATCTGAGTGGCACACACGTGAGTGTCAATGAAGACTTGATCTGGCAGACATACAACCTACTCCTCACTGCCTATGATGGACCCCAAAAGCGTGTTTGGCATTTAAATGACTTCCATAGCAGTGATTTCACCAGAGCAAACAGATTTCACCAGTTGTAGAGGATGATTCCAGACAGAAAAGGTCTGTAATTCAATTCTGAGCAAGGATAAAGCACAGGGAATCTGAGTTTCAGATGCTTTATCCATCCTGAAATGGGATATCTATTTTATATACATTTTACTTGCTAGGGAGGATTATAGAATCTTAGAGCTTGGGCCTATTTTTATATGAGCGGTTTTAAATCTGAAGGACAGTGCCAAGAATGATCAGTGCTCACAGATTACCCCGTGGATAGCAAGTTACAAGAGTTTTCCCTGTATGTCATTTACATACAGAAATTTCCATACTGCAGTAGCCCAACAGCTTAGTCTGTCTCTAACCTTGATCAATGCCAGATGTTTTGCAGGAAACCATATACCACAATGCACTATGATACTCCCTGATAGGAGAAAAGGGCTTCCTGTCCTTCCTGATGAGAGGCAGAGCACATTCATCACACAGTGCATGGATGTATGGAAGAGAGACCAATTAGCTGTATGAGGCTTGACCTGAAGCCAGTTCAAGTCACTGAGAGCCTTGATTTCACTGTGATTTGGATGAAACCAGTAGGATCACACTGGGCAATCAGTTTAACTCCAGTTCACATGCTTTAGGGTCTTTACCTGGCAGATATGAACAGCTCCACTGATTTTGCTGGCATTATGTCACTTACAGTAATTGAGGGTCAAGTCTCATAAGACTCGACGTTCTGCTTCCAGGTCAGACTCACCCTCTCTTTTTGGTGAGGGTTTTTTGTCAACAAGTAGCAATCACAGTATCCTGTGCTCTTCACTATTAGTTTACACTAGAAAAATTACCTTTACACTGAACAGCGAGTGAGGACAGTTGAGGGTAAAAGTAGATACTCACACTGCACTTAGTGCTTTGGCAAAACATGGATTTTCCTTTTGGAATTTCCCATGTTCTAAAATGCAGGATTTCCTATCTATCTTGGCATGGATGGATGGAAAAAACAATTCACTTAAAATAAACAGTTCCCAGGAGATGTGGAGCCAGGGAAGAACCTGCTCAAATGCTGAGCACAAGGCCTGAAGGTCCAGTTCAAAGCTCATGAAGACAATAGAAAAAAAAAAAAAAAATCCTATTGAATTGAATGGGATCAGCCCTATATTCATTAAGCTTCAAAGTTCTCACATGCTTATGCACACATAGATAGAACCATCTATAGAAAACAAAACAAAAGCCATCAGCCTTTATGGTAAGACTGAATTCCCACCACTGAACCTCACAAAGTTCATAATCCTGAAATCCCTTTCACATTGTAGCCATTATACCAGTTTTCATGAACCTGGAGATTGCGCTGCCAGGGAATGAGAGATCTCTAAATAAGAATTGCTGATGGCCTGCAATGCTTAGAGACACGCTTGTCACGCAAATGCAGCCACCTCTGGGGTGGGATGTACCTGTCATACAGTGAAGTGCAGCAAGAGTTAAGAAGGGAAAGTAAAAAATGTATCTTGCTAAATAAAGTCTTTCTAAATAGTTGGAATTTGGCAGAATAATTGATGCCTAATGAGCTGCTAGCATTCATTTTTCTTGTTGTCTTCATGAGATGTGTCCTCTAGTTTCTAATATAGCCCTGATCCCAGACAATGCTGCTTTAATACAATGTTGGGGTTTTGTTTAGTGCCTCGTTTGGAGCAGAGGGAAAGTGAGTGAAACACCAGCCTACACAATTATCAAAACTTGCCTTGGAGAACCCCCAACATTGCCAGTCCAGTTTTTTGACAAGCGATTAATGTCCAACAGAACCATGGGTGATAAGATGTCTCCTTACCTTCAACTTTACCATTGCCTTTATGCTTGCTGTTTCGAAGTGGGAGCACTTCCAGTGAAACTATTCCTGAGTTCTCCAGGATGTTGACCTCCACTCGTAACCTGCCCACCAGCTGCTGGGGCCGGATGCTGACTGTATACTCGTATTTTCCCAGTCGCCTTTGCAAAAGCTCTTCATAATGCAGTAGGAACCTGGCCTGCATCTTGCGAGGAATGAATACAGAAGCTTTGAATGTCTCATAGCCATTCTCCCTGGAAGGAAAATCCAAAGACACCTTCATATCCCATACATATCACACACCGCCTCCTTCAGTGACTGATTAATCTGGATTTTGTTGGTGCAATAGAAGTGTTTCTTATCATTGAATATGTGAAACCAGCAAGAAAGAAAGTATCCTAATGCTTCATAAAGCATTGGGCATGTAGGAGTTTCCCCCTGGAGGAAAGGTCTTAAAAGAAGAGCTGATTTCTTGTGGAGAGGAATATGACAGACAAGAAAGCTGGGGAAGGACTTTTCATAAGGGCAGTTAATGACAAAACAAGGGGAAATGGCTTTAAGCTGGAAGAGGGGAGATTTAGATGAGATATTAGGAAGAAGTTCTTCACTGTGAGGGTGGTCAGACACTGGAACAGGCTGCCCAGAGAAGCTGTGGATGCCCCCTCCCTGGAAGTGTTCAAGGCCAGGCTGGATGAGGCTTTGAGCAACCTGGTCTAGTGGAAGGTGTCCCTGCTGATGGCAGGGGGGTTGGAACTGGATGATCTTCAAAGTCCCTTCCAACCCAAACCATTCTATGATTCTATGATTCTATGAATAACATGGAGTAGGGCCAGAGGAAAGGCTGTCTCTTGATTTCTTGCACAGAGGGTTTGCAAGACCCATATTTAATTCTTGACTTTGCCACTGTTGACTCTTCGCAGTATTTTAAGCAAAGTACAAATGAATTCCTCTTCTCTAATATCAGCTGTTTACAGCTACATACTCAATGGGGAGAAATAGAACCCCTAAGACAATTCTACCACCAGACTCTTCTCTAAAAGGACTCTTCTCTTCTGATTGACAACAGTGTGCCGTCAGTCACTCAGTGTACAACTGACAGTCAGCTTTCTTTTCACTAATTTGAAGTGAGATGAATTCCCACCTTTAGCCTTTATTGGCTTTGGCTGCCCTTCTGTTAAACAGATAACTTAAGATAATCAACCTTCCACACAGGGCACTGTAGTGTCCAGCTAGCACACACTGATATGATGCCAGGCACTGCTATTTGTGAAAGGAAAATAAAAACACCACATAACAAGAATGGAAACTTTTAATGCCATATAGGGATAACTTCAGGACTCACTGATGTGAGATTTGGTGATGTCCACAATCCAGTGAGTACTGAAAAAGATTTGAGACTTTGATTTATCTAACACATATAAAAAGATTATTTTTATTTTTTTTATGTTAGCCTTTGGGACAGTTGGAATGACATCTCTGGGTCATACCAGTGGTCTAAAAATGACGGGTAGTGATTACCTATAGAAGAGGATGCAAAGGGGCATGACAAGAGAAATATATTGTTTCAAGAAATATATTGTTTCAAGAACTCTTTCAGGTTCTGCCAGTCTGCGTTTGGATCCACAGGCTGCCTACTTTGCTAAAGGTTCCTGATAGATTTTTCCTACCAAAAATTAATCTAGTCACTTTTTGAACCCACATTACATTTCGCATCCACAATTTCTAGTGGCAAGATACAAAATTTTTGTGAAGAGTATCTCAATTGGGCCATTTTGAACCTGACATCTGATCATCTCATTCCATTTTCCCTAGTTTTTCTATAAAAGACAGAAAATACATATTTCTTATTTTCCTTCCACATACCACCCATGAGCTCAGATCTCTGTCAGACCCCTCTGTCTCCACAGTTCATCATATTTCTGCTCTAAAAATCTTAAGTCTATTTAGCTGTTCTTGACCATGTGTTCATGTTGGAACAGTGCTACTGTTCCAGGTAACTGGGAATAGTGCAGGAATTTCCAGAACAGCAAAATCCATCCAACAGTGCATATCTTTAAGAGCTATTTGGGTGAAATTAGAAGGGGGAAAATAATAATGCTGAAAATGTGCTTTCAGATGAACACATAGGGTTTAAGATTATTAAAGTGATGAGACTTTCTGCCACTGCTTGGCCAAAAGGACTAAATATAGCCAAGGAGGGCAAGTAAGCACGATTGCAAAATACTTCCTGTGGTTTGACCACTGGCTAACTTTGTAGTCTTGAAGTTTTATCTCATTAAATTTCTGTTTGCCTTAGTTTTCCTGCCTGATATTCAGGAAATAGAAAAGATTTATTTCCCTCTCAAGTACATCCTGGAGCATTTTGGATGTGTAATAGGGCTAGAAAAGGCCACATACAATTTTACATGACTTGGAGTATGGGAATCACACCACACAGTGTGAATAACATTCTATTCAGTCCTTTCTTCCTGTAAATCCATGGATGGGTATGCCAAAGAAGCCTAAATAAAGATGGGACAAGAGTATCTTGCTTCCCAGAACACAGACAAATGCATGATACTTACCTTCCATCTGTAGGGCTCGGAGGTTTCTTGTGCCTTGCTTTGTCATCACTGCTATGTTTCTTTTCTTTCCCTGTGACTTCTCCATAATAAGTCTTGTTGCCAATGCTCCTGGAGAGATCAGAGATGTCAGCATGACCACTCTGCACCCACATACAGTGACAGCTGTACAGCTTGCTGCAGAAGGGTTCACAGACTGTGCACATGTGAACAGGCTAAGTGTGCTGCTGGGGTAACTCTCCTAGAGTCCATTTGAGTCACCAAAACACAAGCTGACGTAGAAGTTCCCTGACTGGTTATACCAGCAAAGTACATTTTTAGTCCAGGAGTTTACCCCTCTAAAATGCCAGTTCAGTAGGAAATCTCCAAAGCAGAAAGCAAAGCAACTACCAGGAATCCCAATAAGTTCTTTTTTTTTTTTTTTTGGTCTGGTCTCAGGTCCACCATCTGTGTCAATACACATGGTGACCTTCAGGATGACTGCTCGCAAGTAGCTGCCTCCATGACTAAAATGCTTCTCTCTGGGAATGAGTTACAGAGCCATAGTTTCCATAAGGAAACAGCCCTTAACTTAAATTTTGTCTGACCAAAGGCAAAAGACTGTTTTTCCTCCTATTCAGTCCAAATAGAAATCTTTCTAAAGGAGCAGGTCCCCTGTCTGCTATGGTCAGGTCTGAAGTTATGGTCCCAATATCAACCCATAGAGAGGATCTGAGCATGACCAAACCAAACATGGTTTTGAAACCAAGAGCTTAATTTATTCCTTAGTGAGTCATTTCAGTATGAGCTTGGTTGCCCTCTACTTAACTCTGTTATCCACAGAGAATGACTCGCACCTGCAGCAGCAAGTGAACCTATCTGCTAGTTGGAGTTAATTCTCCTCCTCCATTGACAGTATGGAGAACTTGGAATAACAAGGAGTTTCTTGGGCACCACAGTCAACTAGGTGAGATAACTATCATGTGCCAGTTAGTTAAAGTTGCTGAAACTTTAATTGGAAAGGTTTCTGAGGGCTAGGAGAGATTTCTTGTTACAAATGAAAGAGAGAGGAGGAGAAGGAAGTTGTTAAAAGACACTCAGATGAGAAATAGAATAATTTTCTTCCCCATGTACACTGAGGACTTGACTCTTAGTATCCTGTCATCCAAGGACTTGCTCTGTGCTTTGAGGCCATGACCAGTCTTGGATGGAGTATATCACGTGTGTGGTTTTATTTTTCACAAAGAAATGCAAAAAGACCTTGACACAGTCCTGCTGCAGGTTAGCCAGTTTTTGAAATCTCAGAGAGCTATCTGTGAGATGAGAGAGCCATTGTCCACCCAAGTGTCAGCATTACTTACTTACATGGTAAAGTTGGAGATGAAGGCTGCAGCTGGGATCTGCATCTCAAACACAGCTTCACGTGCCTCGGATCCGCTGTTCACCATTGTGCATGACACTGTGGTGAAAGCATACCGAGAAATGATTGTGGATTTCACAGTGAATTCAGACATCCGAGGCCTGGTTTCCTGTAGGTATCAAAAGGTTACCTATTAACACTGACAGCTGGATATCTCCCCACTTCAGTATTTTACTGGGTTTAATACTTAGCATGCTCAAGCAAATAACCACCCTATGAGTATTAGACTCCCTATGAAAAACATTCAACAGCAGGCAAGGTGGGCTTGCCCTCAAAATTTCAGGTGAGCTGCAAAAGGTAAATCAGAGATGTGTCACTGCCTTTGTTCATGCACAAGGGCAAAGGCCACAGTCACTCCCCAGTTCTTGAAGGGCCCAGGCAAGGTGAGAGCTCTCATTATGCCAGCCTTTACATTGTGACACACACTGATAAAATCCACCTGTATCCTAAACTTCACCCTTCAACTCTGACCATGTGAGAGGATCAGGATTAGTCCTTTATGGCCTGGGAAGAGAAACCCAAAATATGTCCCCATAGGGTTCAAAACTGATGTCAGAGAAACTGCCCAGTGAACTGTGCACAAGACCAGATGTAAGATCTCTCGAAAGACTGAAATCACTGTGTATGAAGCAGCATCTTCAAATTCATACAATCAGATCTGTAAGTGAGCTGTCAATGAAGTAAACTGAGTCCTTCTCTGCTGAGAATCCATCCTGGAGGTCTCAGCCAATGGATGGAATAGATTTAATAAGAAACACTGACACCGTGACATCTCAAGTAAAATATTTTAAGACTTTTAGCCCACACTGGATTCTTTCCAGCAGAGAAGAAGCAGAGACTGCAGTGAACGACACATGATGTAGCAATGGAAACTGAAAGCCAATTTCTGCTTCTTGGGAATGTGGTTTTTTTGCACAAGTCCCAGATTGGAGCATTTCTCCAGTCTAACGTGATTTTTTAACAGCAACATCTCCATGGAGCTCAACAATTTTATTCCTGGAAGACTTCAGTGTATTTAACTATAAGCAGTCCATGTAAAAAAACAAATAAAAAAAAAAAAATCTGTATGTTGCCTTAACAAAGACCAAACCTTCAAAAGCAGAATGAAGCTAGAGAGTAAAATACATTGCAAATACAGAGTAACTTCACTAAGCCAAATAAACTGAGATTCTTCCGATGGAGATTGATAAAAAGTCACAGCGACATCAGACTTGTGAAGACAAGAACACCCACTTCAGCTACATGTCCAGACTTTTTTTCTGAACAAAAATAATTTTGACAAATGGCTTAACATAGGGAGCAAGTGGTTGAATGAGCAAGTATGAAACAAGAACATTTCAGCAGTAGCTGATGGCATCAGAAGAAGTAATAAGTGAGCATCCAAATAACCGAGCTGCTGGGCTAGGGAATTCTATGCAATGGAAGAATGAGGATCTACTGGAAACAAACACAAAAACATCAATAAACTTGGAAATAAAGCCACATCTGTCTATGTTTTCCAGACTTGGAAAGATCTTGATGAATGTGTCTCCAATTAACCTAATTGTGATAGTGTGTTAGATATCTTTAACAGCTGAAAAATGTCTGATGTGCTCTGTGTTCATGGTCATCCTGTGCTTCAGCTCACAAAGGCAAGGAATTAGCACTTCTAGGGTGTGATTCATCTCACTGATTTCAGACATCTCAGTGCCACGGATCTAGACTAGAACACATCCGCTCAGATCTAATGCCAACCCCTTAGGCCACTAGTGGCTTTTACTCAGTCACTGTCGATTAGAACTAGATCCTGTTGTTCTTAGGACCTTCCCTGATACATAGGCATGGCTTTCCAGTCTCATTATCCTGAAGGCAGAAAGGACGGGAAGTTTTGATCAGAAGTAGTGTTGTAGGAACGTTTCCAGATACAATGAGCTGATGTTTCATTCAGTCTTCCATACCACTAATTGCCTGTGGCATAGCAGGAGATATAGAGGATTTAACAACAGAAATAAAAGAAAGAATCTGAAACTACAGCAAATGCTTTGGTTCCAGATGTCCTGCATCTACTCCCATGTTCTGCATTTTATCATAAGCTGTGAGTCCAAACATGGTGGACAGCTCAGCAGCGAAAGAGGATCAAGCCCTTTGCCTTTTACTTGAGATACAAGTTGGTTCTGCAGTGAGAGATTTGACAGTCTAACACTCTGAATGCGATGATGGATTTATCTGAAGTCAGAAAGTCTTTAGAATATGACAGAGGACACGGACTTAGCCTTGTTATGACAAGAACATAAAGATGGTTGTACTGGGTGAGAACAAAAGCAATTCTAACCCTGCAGCCTATCAAGGGCAGAGATCAACAGTGCATGCTTAGAGAAGAGTGTAAAGTCAGACCAACCTGCACTGGAACTACCCAGAAATATTCTCTCTGTTTTCAGCAATATGTGGCTGAAGGAATTCCTGAACCCAGGGTGGTATTTTTGTGTTTAGTAAACCTCTGTGGATATTTCTTCTATGACTTTACACAGCTACTTTTTGAATCCATGTAAACTTTTAGCCTCCGCAACACCTTTTAGCAAGGAGTTAACACAGCTTAATGATATTTTATATGAAGAACCACATTGCTTAGGGGGTTATTTTATTAATCTACTATTTGCTGGTTTCAACTGATCTCTGTCATATCTCTCTATCTCACTGAACAAGCTCCAGCTCTGATATCCTCACAGATTGAGGAACGGCACAAACAAATGAACAAAAGACATTCAACACCTCTCCCTCTTCCTGGTGGATAGGAGTTGCTGCTGGAAAAAGCAAACACTGAATAAGGGCATCACATACAACTGAGGATGAAAGACCTGATTCATCTTCCCATCCCTGGAAGGGATCTGCCATTCCTTGTATATAGAAAGTATAAATGGTGGGGGCAGAGGCAGTTTCCAGACAGGTTGCTAGATCAGGCTTGGCGGGCAGCCCAAGTTCCAGTCTGCAATTCTTGTGCATTCCCTGGAGCTCTTGCACAATCCATCAGTGCCTGATGCTCTGACTTACAGCTGTGCAAATGCCTGCTTGTTTTCTCCACTTTTTATCAAGGCCTTCAGAACACGAGAGGCAGCACAAAGGAAAAAACCAAAACAAACCATTTGTTTAATATTATTATTATTATTACTGCGATTTATTATCCCTATTAAAAGTCAAGCTAGGGAACGCCAAGGTGGCAAATTAGTGCACTGCTATGAGGCAGGTTGGCTGGATGCTTTATGAAGGTGTCCCGGTGATTATGATGAACTGAGAGCAGAAATTTTCTTGCCAATCAAATGATTTTATGCTTGTTTACATCAAAAGTTTGGAAAGACAGGAGAGAGCTGAAGATCAATGAAATACACTTCATGTTTTTACCTTTATCAGTTGTTTTCATCAAAACAAATTGACCGTATCTCAGATTAGAAGTAATAAATGAGTAATAAGACTGAGAGTCTAGGCTGATCAAATCTGTCAAAGATCAAAGGGACCAGAAGCTATTAACACACGATGATTGCTCAGTGTGTGAAATGAGTTCCTCCGGTTCTCAACTGGGAAGTTCTTATTCCTCAGAAAAGCCAGAAAAATGGGTGGCCATGAACAGCAATTTCACTGGCTGCCTCTAAGCTGTGCAACTCTCACTGCAGAAATTTAACCAGATCTCACTGATTTGCTGTACATCTCACAATTGCAGTTGAACATCTTAAAGCTTAGGTACCCAGGCTGAAAGAAGAATATTGGCTTCCTCGTTTTCTTCCTTTCTTCAGAAAATATTGGCCATCAACAGAGAACAACAGAGATCTTCAAACAACCGAGATCTTCAAAGCAAAATCTCCCTTTCTCTCAAAATTCAATGAGATTTCATCAGGCTTACATTCACTGTATGGATGAGGTTTTTGGGTGTTGTGTCTCCAAATCTTGGGGTTGAGAAAATGTATTGGGAAGTATTAGAAGAACTTGTACCTGTTGCATTGATCAAAATGAAGACTATTTTTTTTTTACCTAGAATCTCACTTTACCATCACCCACTGACATAATTCATTCCTGGGCACAGGGATGCATGAACATATATACATAGAGAAAGTGTGATTCCCATGAGGTAAAATAAAGACACAGTGTGATACATACCAGCCTCTGCAAAAATTTGGCCTGTCTTGGAACACGGCGTGCAACCTGCAAAGAGTTAAGGGAGTTAATGGAGCCTAGTCAACTTACAGAAAACATGTCACTTGGTTAAAGCCAGACACGGGTTTGTGTGACTGATTACCCATGGCCAGGTTCAAATGTTCCACTGGTTAAAATTAAAACTTGAATCTCTTCTATATTAACAGACCCAGTGATCAAAGACCAGCAGTGGAATGTGGCTCTCGCAGGAGGTACTGTGTGTTTTGCAAATGCTACTTGTCAAGAGACCTTCTGTATGAAGACAGAAACCTCAGCCTTTAGCCCCAGCCCTGGATCATAGAATCATAGGATCACAGAATGCTGTGAGTTGGAAGGGACCCACAAGGATCATCCAGTCCAACTCCTGTCCCTGCACAGGACAAGCCCAACATTCA